>NC_060888.1:3349391-3514391 GCF_014805685.1 Silurus meridionalis | reverse complement strand
CAGTGTTGTTAGTGTTAATGAATCTGGAATGGGGTTATAAGGCCATTTCCAAACAAATTTTAAATCAATGATAAATGGTTTATTTGTGGATAAGCAAAAGTTGGTTCTTTTTACAGAGACCACAGTTGAGGAGGCACCAGTTACCCCAGCTGTAGAGAAAGTCCCAGAGAGTTTGATTGTAGCAGCAAGTGAGGATCAGCTCTCAGGAGAAGCTCAGGTGGTGGCTGATGTGACTACTCCAGATGAAGCCACAGCACCCCCTGCTGCTCTGGAGGAGCCAGAGCCTAAGCATGAATTTGTGGTAGTGGTGTTGGAGGGAGCCCCCAAATCAGAAAAGAAGCACAAGGTTCTGGGTGTTTCTCCCATGGTTGGTAGGATTATCCCAGCTCTAGAGGATGAGGAACCAGCAGAACAGATAACAGGTAACCAGCATTTACATTACAGTGTTCTCACTGACTTCATAGTCCCGGCAAATCATTCTTTATCCCAGCAAGTCAGAACCGGTTTGAAATGATAATGTATTAAATGAACCAACAGAATCACAGGAAATATATTTTGACAATAACATTTTCATATAACACAAAGATTAAAGCTTACCTGAAATATTTCTACAAATAATTCTCCATTTATATTCCCGTGTGTTACACATTTTATGGAAAAAAAGGTTTTTGGACACCTGATATGAGGAAGGATTAATTTCTCCCTTCACTTGGAGAACCAAATCTATTCCAGCATGACCTTGCCCCGTGCACAAAGCCAGAACCATGTGGATATGCTGAGTTTGGTTTGGCGTGGAAGATCTCCTGCTATAGAGCTCTGAACCCAACCCAGGCCTCCTCACATTACATCAGTACCTAACTTTACTAACGCCAAACACAATCCGACATCTAGTGGAACATCTTCCCAGAAAAATGGAGGTTTATAATAACAGCAAATGGGGAGTAAATGTGGAAAAGCACATATTATATGGTTAAGTGTCCACAAACTTTTCTCCATATAGTATTTGTATATATACATTTGACAGACAGACAGACAGACAGATGAGCGGATTTAAGTGTAAAATTACTGTTTGAAAAGTCAGAAATTTGATGATAATTCATTTATTCCCCCAACAGGGCAAGCTCCACCTGCCTAAGATTCCGATGCTCTGATACGAGGGTTAATAAGGTAATACCTTACTATAGATTTATCAGTTTTAACTCAAATATTTATGCAGATGTAGTGTTGCATGTACCCTATTAAAGTGCATTTGCCTATTTACCCAAAACTGATGTACTGTAGAGAACAGTGTTTTATGCAGTCTTGCTGAAGTCAGCATATTATCAGTTTATTACATTGTTTTGCATGTTTTACGTCGTTAAATGTGTCTCTTCCGAATTGAATAAATATAGAATTAAGCTAAAATTTTTAAGGAATAATTGGTTCAGCTGAAAAAACGTTACACCCTTGTCTTAGGTTTTTATTTCATTGCAAATAGTGGTAAAGTACAGTAGAGGTTATACTGTACATACATGTTATACATAGTGACATGCCCTAAAAGCTGCCACTTTTGGGGTCCTTGAGCAGGGCCCTTAACTCTCTGTGCTCCAGCTTTCTAACATCGCTGGAAAATGCAAAGAAAGAATTTTACAGTGCTGTATTCTAAATTCTCCATTCGTCCTGATTATTGTCATGAGCTCTGTACATTTCTAAGCTAAACTATAAGATCCAGAAATATGTTCTATTGTCTTTGTAGCACCGATGCAAAATTATTGCCGCAAACATTAGCCATTAAACATATCTCTGTTATGGAGCTACATTTCAGGAAGGTGACTTTCTGTTTTTCTCTCATACCAGAAGACCTGTTGTTGTTCACCTGTTTCTTGATGAAGGCTAAAGGATGTGACTTCCTCTGTTTAAAGCCCCATCTGTCACTTAGACGTTACTTTCAGATTGGATGGATTGACCTGCACTGCATGGATTAGACCCAGACAGACACCGGAGCCTCTTCATATGATACGTCGTTATTCTGTTTACTTGTAAGATGAGACGAAAACTGAAACCCGTCATCTAGTATTAGACATCATTAGACATTGTCTAATTAACAGCCCTTGAGATGAAGTGTGTGTGTGTGTGTGTGTGTGTGTGTGTGTGTGTGTGTGTGTGTGTTAGAGCTTAACACTCCAATATGAAGAACTAGTGAAGATCATTTCATATTCGATATTTATTCTTATTTCATCTCACATGGTGAAGTTTTATTTATAACTCCTGGATGATGATCCTGTAAAAAGCTGTGAAATAGGAATTTGGATGTTCACCAGCTTTCTTTTCTATCTGTGAAAGATCTTTTTTTGGTTAGGTTCAGATTTTTATATGAAACCCAACTATTTTATAGTATTTAGGAAATTTCTCAGTGCAGCCGGACTGGATCCTGACACGCCCAGGTGTATTACAACTCGGTTCTACCTCAAAAGAAACCACCGTTTCACTTCTGATCTCTTTCATTTCCTCTGTATATGTTTAAAAAGGTTTAGGAACCTAAATGTCATCTTGTTTTTTTTTTTCCCCTATTGTTTCACATGTTTTTTTTCAGTGTTCGATGGATATGTCGAGTTTATTTCCTTGCTGTCATGAAGTGCAGGGATTACACGTAAATGTTGCATTTTCATGTTCTCAGAAATAAAAAAGTGTATAATGGTGATTTGTGTGGTGTGAACGGTTTGTTGACTTATGAATCCGAAATTTTGTATTTTATCATGAATCAAAGATCGAAATGATTTGTGGCAGATTCTGTCATATCTGCAAATTCCTTATAAATGCAAAACAAATTTTTCCTGAGATGGTTTGGAGTTCGCGTTGACCTGGTCATCAGGTCCGGCGCTCCTATTGGTTCTTGGTTTTGACGATCGTCGTAGAAGTCACGCTGCTACAAAGAGTCTGAAAACTTCTGACACTGACAGAATTTTATAGACGGAAAAAAAAATTGCGGGCGTTAATCTAGAAACCAGCTATCAAAGACTACTGATTTAAATAATAAAAATCTTATAGGATTTTCTAAATTTGTCGCAGAAAACAACATTGTGGCCAAAATCGCACAGCGTGAGCTCGGCATATGACTAATATCCTTGGTGTTGTGAATACAGATATTAAATTAAAGCAGATGCTCTTTCTCAGGGAGACGTACAGTTACTAAGTTGAGTAATTAATGGATAGGGGCCTTGCTTAAGGGCCCAGTACTGGCAGCTTGGTGATGTTGGGCTTTGAACTCATGGAAGTCCCACATCATATCCCCTGAGCTACCACTTTATTTTATCAAAATTCTAAAATTGTATCGACTCTCGTCGATCGCGTTTTATTTATTTTATTTGTTTATTTTTCTGTTTTTTACGTATTATCGGCTCGCTCGTGCCGTCGTTGATGACGTCAGTGTGAGGGCGGGGGCCGGGGAATGGGGGCGGGTCGTGTGATGGGAGGAGCTTCACTTCTGTTCACTTGAGTCCTGCAGAAACGCCAGAAAGACCCAGAGAGAGGACCAGAGAGTAAATCAATAAATAAGTGAATTTAACACACGGTTATAAAAAAAGTCTAAATAAAAAAGCCGTGTTGAAGGATCTCCGCAGGGTTCCGCAGTAGACGTCGGTGTAACAAAAAACTTTTGTCAACAGTAGTGCTAGTGGTGAGCTTCTGCCGCCGCCGGCTGCGCTGTTAGCCCGGCTAGCTGTTTGTTTACGTCGCAGGGCTCGAGGGGGGGCAGAGAGAGAGAGAGACCAGCCCGCCGGCTTAGCGTTGACGTTTTCCCCGGATTTTACCCTGAAGATCCGAAATTAGACCCAGGAACGAGGTAAGAACCGGGTGAGAGTGTGTGAGAGAGTGGTTTATCGCTAGATAATTTCCTCTGGAGCTCCTGAACTGACAGCAGGGACCGAGCTGTGGCCTGCTAGTGCTAGTTTTCATGCTAGTTTTCATGCTAGCTCCTGCCAATTTCGCGTCTCTTTTTTCTATTCTGTTTCTGCAGCTTTAACCTTGTGTTGAATTTACAAAACGAGTGAGCGCGTACACATTTATATATATGTTTTTAATACGGACACAAAACCAGGAAGCTGAAAACGGATCGAGATGCATCGCTTTAGCCGCTTTGCCTTTTCACGAACTGTCAGGATCCAGCAAACTCTCATCTCATCTTCTGCACCACAGGCTCTCAGTGATGCCCATGTTCTCCAGAGTTGATCACAACATTCATCTTTAACTCATATTAAGTCATTTATATGTCTGTAATTTTGTATAATGTAATGAATTCGACAAGCCAACCAAAATACATTAAATAAGTGGTTGAGATCTGACATTTTATTGACCATGAGTCAGGAATATTAATAATAATAATAATAATAATAATAATAATAATAGTCAATAATGCACTATTTCAATTGCACAATTTCCATACACATCCCATCCTTGCACAAGGAAAATTAAACAGCATTCGACAGGTTGAAATGAGAAATCTGGTGTTGAAGTGATGGACTGATCTGTTTATACTATACAAATACTCCTGATATTAAAACAACAAAACAAAGAAATTATTTATGGATTCGATCTTGGGTCTGACCAGCATTTAAACCGAACACGTACAAGCAGGTTTATTTGTGAAAATGATTTGTACGACGTAAACATAAAAAAAAGAGGGAACATTTCTTCATAAAAATCCTGCGAATTCGACAAAAACATGTTTCATCTCCTTGTGCACCTGAATGTGTGTAAATGTACAGTGTTTAATTTAATCCCAGACCATTTTGGTGAAATGATATCATTTACATCCGAACCTCCAAGTCAGGAGTTGCAAGATCTCAAGAATGTCAATAAATAGTTATTTTATTTAATGTACATTTTGTCCTTTGTATATATACACATATACATGCATCCATAGATCTATAGCTATACAGCACCTGTGAAACTTACCAATGGAGTGGGTATAGAGGGAGAAATGAAGGGGACCAAGTACTGAGCCTTGTGGGACACTAGTGGTAAATCTGCACGGGGCAGATGTGGATCCCCTCCATTTTACCTATGGTATGAGCGACCTTCCAGGTAGGAAGAAAACCCTAGTCCGGACAGTTTGTTTCTCCAAACATTCAGCTAAAAACTTGCCAAAGATGTTCTTCACTAGTTGGAGATTTCTTTATGCGATTCGGTTCATCCCAGAGCAGTTCAATAAGATTGAGGTGCGGTGACTGGGCAGGTTACAGAGCTCGGACAATGCGCTTCGGCTCGTCGTCTTGTATGGTGAAGTCGTTTCTAATGCGCCGCGGTCCAGACGGATTTGCATGGTGTGAGTTGAAGTACGGAATGGTAGCCGTGTTGAACATCTGTACAGTTGACCTTTTTATGGGGTTTTGTACATCGATCTGTGCAGTTGAGCCGCACCAGGAACAGAAAATCTGTGCTTTTGCAGTAAAACCTTTACAAATAAATCGATAATGCATGAACGCAACATGTAGGTTTTTCAGACAATATTTTTTGCAGCATTCTGTCTACAAATCTCTGTTAATGAAGCGCCAATGAAAGATGTTTCAAAGTCTGAGCTGAACTTTAGTACTTAAATATTAATCATTAAAATTTTACCAACGTCCTACACGGATCGACGCCACGAACATGGACTTATCCGTGATTCGTTGACCGGGTGAGTGTTTCCCAGACTGGTTTCAGGAAATTGTGGAATCGAGCCACCATTCGATCCAGGACAAACAAAATCTGTGTTAACTAGCCAGGCAGGAAATAAAGTCGAAATTAGCCCCCCCCCCCTCCTCTATTCTTCTTACCTTCTCATATTTCTCCACCCGTACTTTTTTATCCTTTTCACTTCCTCATCAAAAACATGTCTCGGATCTGTCTCTGATCTGTCCCCACACACTCCCTCACACACACGCATATTAGCGTGCGAACATTCACCTGATCTTCACTGGTCGTTGCCTCTGCGTGGTTGTAATTGTGGTTATTTATAATTGGATGTAAATACTTCACATTATAGTGCTGTGTGGAGAGAGTAGGAATATTTTCTCCCACATTTTAACGCAATAAAAGATTCAGAGTGTAGAATGAAAGCAGCACGAGTGCAGCCCACGTGACTGGACTGGGAGGAAACAGATCTCTTCCTCTTTTTGTGTTTGTTGTCCACACACACGCACTTTTTCATTCTGGAGGGAAATGATTGATTCATCAATGGATCCTTATTAGATTGAAATGCTGTGTATCGTGTTTAAACTAGGCTGAAGTTGGCTTGTGGTGATCTTTAATTTTAGCCCATCATGCCATATATATATATTAATAACATAAATAAAATAAAATAAAAAACATGCTATTTGTAAAAACTTTAAAAACTGGATGATAAATTGGATTATTTCTCGTTGTACTCTGAATTATATCTGTTTAGATATAAAAATACAAAAATAAACGCCACCGAAAAATGATTTGTACTGCTAAACATTGCCTTGCCAGACAATTCCGGCATCGACTGAGAGGAAAGCAACCAGAACCGGGAAATAATTCTTAAAGGAGCCACGTACCGTATTTAACAATCAAAACAAACACCAAAGAAAAAAAAAAAGAAACATCTTAAATTCATATTTAAATAATACATTCCAGAGTGTAAAATTAATTAAATAAATTTAAATATTTTTATTGATTTTTTTTTTTTTACATCTGTTACAATTAATTACTGTATTCTTAGTGTTAATTTAAGGTACATTTAGAGCAGATGAAAATGTGCGATTACGTTGCCATTAATCACAAGTTCAATATTTTAATCGATTGACAGCCCTAATTTTAATACGATGTTCCGTATAATGCAACATTTATTTCAGCTCTCGATCAACAATGGACATTGTCCCCCATCAGCCTCACAGAGTTGAGAGGTTATGAAGTTTGTACTTATAAGTAGCTTCAGACCACTTATAAATACTTATAAAGTTCAGGTCTCAGAACTTTTTGCTACCACCTCGTAGTTCTATTGTGTTCAAGTTCATTTTTTTATCCCTTTATAGGACCGTTTTCGGGCGCCTCTGCAGTATCTGTTTAAAACACATTGATACGTGCGTTCACTTTGTACAACTTTCTGTAATATTTCTCAAAATGAATAAGCAAAATTCATTTAAACAAAAGTGTCTCTGTGTTGCCTCACCGCGGCTCCCAGTCTTCCGGTATTGATAATATTTTTAAAGATGAAATCGCCTGGACACAGAGAACACACTGATTTATTCATAAATAAAAGCCTCCAGAACAGAAATTTAGGCTCTAATCTCTTTCCAGGGAATCGTTGTCATACATATTTCACCAGAAAGACAAACACACCAGGGCACATATTCGGTGTGTATTACCCTTAATTGTGAACGTATGTGCGCCGTGTGATGCTCCGGCGTCCAAACCAGGTTGTGCTCCACCCAGTGTCTTTAGGATCATCTCCGGCTTCAGGATAAAACCTTTCCTGAAGACGAACGAATGACCACCCCCCACGATTTCCTTCCTGGTCTTCGCATGATAGAGATGCGAGAAACCTGGTCCTAATCGGGATCTCGGATAAGTATCTCGGACCTGGGCATTGCTCTTATGAGAAAAAAAAGTAAATACAGTGTGTAGGTGGCAGTTTCCATGGTTGTATTTATTGTACTGGTAACAGCGACATTGAAAATGAGGCAAAAACACATACAAGTCACTACTTTGCTGATATACACTGTATTTGTTGAATGAAGAAAAAATACATTTGAAATGACCGGAGCTTTCATGGGTATGTTTTTTCGTCTTGTTTGCATGTAGCTTTTGGGATGAATTTTAACCCAGCACGGATTAAATGTCCTGTGGCAAACATGAAGGGCCCGTTGAGTTTTCTGTTTAAAAATGAGTCACATCTGCCCCGCCCTGCTCTGTCTTTCTTTTCCCCCCTCTAATACATACACACAGACACACCACAACAGTCTGTCTCTCAAGAGCTCCCATTTCACACCAGCACCAAGTGAGTCACGGGCGCGCGAGTTCACGTTTGTGAAGGAAAAAAACAAACGTTTCCAGAATGGACTGAACTCGTTGAAATGGATCGAAAGCATTTTAATTGATCTTCATGGTCCTGTTAGGTTCGCTGGCTAAGCGGCGCCGACCTACAGGACTGCGCGGTACAGAGGGAATGAGTCATGACCTCGGTGGTGGTAATAGACGGTGGAGGGAACGTTCTGGAGTATGTCACCGGGGACGAGGAGGCGCAGCAGGTAGGCAACATATTCACACACCACAAAACACCACCTGCACATCCCTCTTCATACAAATAAAACACTGCACTCAGATCTGGGAGACCATGGAGGTTGGACTTTAAAGTGAAATGCACCAGTCTGGTTCACAGAGTACGTTCGGAGGCTAGATCTGTACAGAACTTTGTGCTAAACAATTTTTTGTTTGAATATGAACATGATGAGATGTCAAAAAACACACCTGCTGAACATGCTAAATGAGATGGAGTTCAGAAAAACTTCAAAAAACGAACACATAGTTTGAACAAAACATTTTCTTAAACAAAATCAAATATCATGTATTTGAAATGACGTGAAAGTGTTTCCTGTGTTAAACTAGTTTATTTATTTTTTTAAGAAAAGAAAAATATATACTATATAATAAGTATTTGGTTTGGATCAACTCTCCCTGCGTCTCTTATTGCACTTGAGTCTAGAGGTTAACTGATTCGATCTAATCGTTCGATAGTTAATTGCTGGCAAAAATTCGAAGCGATAGTTTTTCCGGGTTGCATTATACAGTACGAGAGTGGCCTCTAGAGGCGAATCACTGACATCATGTGTCACACCATTTTTTTCTATTAATTTTGGATGTAAATATTCTTATTTATTTGGAGTGTTACTTTTTGTTTCAGTGTAAATGCATGTCTTTTATTTACTTCAATATTTATTGATATTATTTATTATGATATTACATATTTGTTTTATTTAGCACATTTTCATGATTTTTTGGGGGGTAATAAGGTTCAGTACTATTTCACATGAAGTATTATAATTTTTTTCAGTATCCATTTAAACAATTGTTAATTAATCACTTGACCTCTATTTAAGTCTCCCTGGGCTTCAGGGTGCAATCAAGGTCTAAGTGAGAATACTTGCGCGTTATTGATTTTTTTTTTTTTTTCGCGTGTCCTCAGGAGGTGTGCTGTGAAGACACTGTGATCCACGAGGACGAGGTCGAGTGTCCCGCGGTGATCGTGGAGCAGGTGAACAGTGCCGAAGTGGAGCAATGCTACGCCGCTCAGGTGCTCGTCTGCGACGACGAGAACACCTACCTGATGCAGGAGGTGGTGGAGGAGCAGGTGGTGGAGACCGAGGTGCAGGACTCGGATATAGGTAAGCCGTCTCTGATTTTTTTTCTTTTCTAGAGTAGATCTAGAACTGTTGGCCCAAAATGAAGTCAAAAGAGTGTTTAAGAAGCTCATGCAAGGAGACGAGTTTGTGATTGGAACGGAGTTGCTGAATATTCGTTGAAAATAAAATGAGATAGATCAACTTAATTTTATTAGCAGTTATTTTTTTTTTTTCTTCAGACACATGAAACCAGGAATAAATAGGATTTATTTTAACAAATTTATTTACATAAGTTTTTAATTGATGATAGTTGTGAACATCTGATTGTACCACCTGTAATTCGTCCAGAGGGTCTTTTCTTTTCTTTTTTTTTTTAGAAACTACATGCATGTTACTTCTGTTCCTATGTAAAAAGATTTCCTTCAACCAGACACAAATATAAATGTACAAAAACTGGACTGAATCTTCATTGAAAAAAAATCCTCCTTTACCACGAATAACGACTTTACAAACTCTTGGCATTCAGACAGTTCGTTTCTCCAAACACTCTCCTAGAAAACCTGCTGACTGTGTTTTTCACTAGTTGTAGATTTTTCTTATGATCCGGTGAATCCCAGAGAACTTCAATGGGATTTTGGTGCGGTGATCAGGCAGGCCATTCCATTATAGATACCACTCCAGTCCACTGTTTGCTCTATAAATGACGCTAACGGGGCTTGGACATACGCTTCGGCTCATTGTCTTGTTGTATGGTGAAGACAGTTCCAATAAGTTGCAGTCAAGACAGGGGTTGAAGTATGGGAATAATAGCCATGTTGGTCCAGTATTCCTTTCACCTGGAATAAGCCTCCAACCGTTTAGGCTCTAAAAAAAAATTATTACGCTACCACCTGTTTGTTATAATTTGTTAAATGGAGATAAATAAAACAATTGAGGGATTATCTGTTATTAAACATCAAACTGATTCCTTTGTTAACTTCATATTGATCTAAAAGAGTATACAAACTTTTGTTTTCTTTGATTGGTTGTAATTTTGGTGGCTCAATAGCGCCCTCTGCTGGTGTTTTAACGGACATTCGGAGAACTTGTGCTACTTGAGAAAGGAAATAATAGCGTTTAAACAGTACGGTTGATGTTTTAATGATTATTATTATTTTTTAAGTGGAATGAGTGTAGATACTTAACGAGATCCGCTCGAGTGCGTGTATTTATAGTGCTGGAACAGGCAGCATGGCGTCGAGACGGCGGAGGGATACACAGTGACGCGAGGGAGGGGGGAGGTAAAGCCTCGCAGCGGTGCGGAAGTAGTCCGTGCTCTAAACTGCGCGCAGACACACACACGGGGGGGGGAAACATGGCGGCTCGAGTTCACGCGGAACCCGAAAACCAGCTGGACCTACTCCTCAAAGCGGGTAAATAAACGCCGTTTGAACCCCGAAACCCCTAATCTGAGGGGTAAAACATGGCGGTTTTAGAGCTCCGTTTCCGTGCATGTCTGCGTGCGCGCACACGGGGTGGGCGGGTGGATGCGTCCCTTTCGGAAGCGCAGGATGCAACGGTGCTGGGTTTCTTTTTTTTTTTAATCCGGAAGTGCGTGCGTGTAAAGAAAAACGGATTATATATAAGATTAGTTCATATAAATATATATGTGTGTGTGTGTGTGTGTGTGCAGGGATTGCAACCTGAATGTGTGTCTTGTAATGTGTGTGTGTGTGTGTGTGTGTGTGTGTGTGTTGTTGTTCCCCGCTAACGGGACAGATGTGGTGGGAAAGCCGGAAGTTCAGATGGATGTTCTGTATTGTTTTTTTTCTTTTGAGGGGGGTTCCCCTCTTCCTCGTCCTTCTCTTCGTCCTCCACCTCTCCATGGTTAAACGCGTTTCCCGACTCGTTATTAATCCAATTATGGTCGAATTGTTTTTTTCTTTTTCTTTTTTTAATCCATCTTTATTATTTAACTCGTTTTATTCTTCATCTAAAATCAATTCAATCAGTTCAACCATATGAATTAATTTTATCATATTATCAGATTTAAGGATTTAGTTTGTGTTCCCTCTATTTTTCTTTTCTTTTTTTTTTGAGGTTGATGTGATGGCGGAAGTGTTTTAGACGTAATGGGTGTTTTCTTTTTTTCTCTTCCTCTCGGGGCTGACGTATATTTTTTTCAAAAATCGTCACTCGGCCAATCAGAAAGCAGTATTGCAGACAGTTGTGAGGCAGACAGCCAATCAGATCGAGGGGCGGGTCATAATGGACCCTGGCGTTGACTCATGTCCGGAGAGAGGGAGAGATTGTAAACACGGAAGTTTGACTATTGTTTCTCTCCGACGGAAGTTTGAGCTTCTAAAAGCAACTTTTCGATCAATAAATGACGTAATAATGTTGTAATGTTTTCTTTATGATGTGAAAATGGATACATTTTTATTTTTATTTTCAAAAAAATTATAAGAGAGAAAGGAAGGTCTTCTGGATCATTTACAGAGAGAAACACACATCTATTAGATACACACAGTTATTTTATATAGGTTATATATAAGGAAGCAGCTTTTTGGACTTTTTGGATAATAATTTTTGAACTATATATATATATATATATATATATATATATATATATATATATATATATATATATATATAAATAAATTAAAGGAATGAAATAATAAAGCTAATATAATGTTTTCTTCATGACTTGAAAATCATGCTTTGGGTTATGGTTTAATGTTTTTTCCCCCCCACTGAAATAATTGTATATAATTGATAATAATTGAGATCTCGCTCTCTCTCTCTCTCTCTCTCTCTCTCTCTCTCTCTCTCTCCCCTCTCTTCACACACACACACACACACACACACACACACACACACACACACACACATTCCAATACAAAAAAAGCATCAAGGCGAATTATTATCCTCATAGTCCATTATTACTGACGCACCACCTGCTAAACTCTGAACCACTCCAGGGTCCCATTTATAAACGTGGCTTACGCGCACTTTCCACACAAAGATTGTGCACGCTACGTGTCCCCAATTCTTCTCACCTTCCGTGTTTTCACATTGTGCGTACGCAGGGCTCAGGGTTTACTTTACAGGTGCCCACTTTCTCCTGTCAACTTTGTTTTTGTTTATAAATCATGACCTTTGCATGGTACGTGGTATACACACGTTTTCAGCCTTGTTTTTAAATGAGACTCGAGGACAGGGAACACAGAAGACACTTCAGAATGAAAAATGGAGGAACAGGGAGAAAACAGCAAGGGGTGAGGAGAAGATTTAGGCCAAAGAACACAATGTTTGGAATCATTTCAAACTTAAACATAAAGGCCCGTAACCCTTTCTGCTCTGTAGTTTCATGGCTGGTCCTGTGCACTGACCCCAGCTTTCTAACTAGTGGGATACGTGAAGGAAGAATTTAACTGTGCCGCAATGTTTGACCTCTTACAGTCATAGTCTCGACTCATCGTCTCATTGCGAAATCGTGCATCACACACCTGTGATGAAACACGAAGCACTTGAAAGAATAAAAAATGTTCCCAGTGTGTAATCTGTTGAATCTATGAATGCAAGCTTTAGAAAATAAATAGCTAAGTTCGGTGAAGAATAATTAATAATGAGTAATAAAGAATAATAAAGTAAGAATTATAATAAGATGCGATCAGAGCTGTTCCTTTTGTTGTTGTTTTTCCAGTGGAGGTGTCGGTTAATGACAAAACCATCGAGGCGGCTGAGGCTCTGCTGCACATGGACTCTCCAGCAAGCCTTCAAGGTGACCACAGCCCAGGTACACAAGTGCAGACACACACAGAGACACACAGCTCAGGGCTACCTCACATCCAGATGTTTTGTTTGTGAGCTTGGAGATGTACCTACCTGATGTTTTGGAAAGACACGGGAGAGATGGACACGCCCACAGAGCAGAAAGAGGAAGCTTAGTGATGAAATACTCATTGCGTGTGTTCTCAGAATGTTTGTTAAAAGTCTGTGTAATGTTTTTACGTATTAGAGGTGTGATTTCACAACAAAGAGGAAATAATGGTAAAAGAGGACCGTGTTTGAAATCAGTGTGTCTCGAAGAACAGATGCGATTTATTTTATCAATGTTATCAATTTTACCAGTTCTCGACCTCAGTGAATGGATTTGGCTATTCCAGCTATTCTATTTCTGAATAACACATTTTACAATATAAAATATACATAATATATGCATATCTATATATTTAGCTATCTGATGGTTGCAATGTCTAAATGAAATATAAATAATAAAAACATAAAATAATATAAAACATTTACAATTATTCATAACCCCTACTAGAGCTGTCCAAGTCTTTGACATATTGGGGTGTGTGTGTGTGTGTGTGTGTGTGTGTGTGTGTGTGTGTGTGTGTGTGTGTGTGTGTGTGTGTGTAGAGGAGTTCTTGTCAGAGATGGAGGTGGAAGTGAGCACAGAGGACATGGGACACGTTGTGGAGGATTCCCACAGCACACTGCAGCAAACCAATCTGCAGAAAAAGAAAAGAGGTAGAGCATGTCGAGACTGAGATCTCACTCTCTCACTCATTTATTCACTCATACACACTCACTCACTGACGCACATAGATGGATGGATGGATGGATGGATAAATAAATAGGTAGGTAGGTAAGTGGAGGTATGTGGGTAGTTAGATAGGTGGGTAGGTAAGTGAATAGGTGGGTAGGTAAGTAAATAGGTGGGGTAGGTGTATAGATAGGTAGGTAGGCATGTTGATGGATAGATACGGATGTGGGGTAGGTAGGTAGTTAAATAGATGGATGGATGGATGGATAGATGTGTGGGTGGGTGGTTGGGTAGTTAGATAGGGGGGTGTGTAGGAAGGTACATATATAGATAGGTGGATGGATGTATATATGTATGTATAGATATATATTATGATGGACAGAATTTTTACTCTGAGCGTGATGTACAGCTGTGCGTGTTCCTGATCTCACGCACTGGTGTTTTTTTGCAGGGCGGAAATCCAAGCTGCCTCGGGGCTGCTGCGACGGCTCTCTGGATCTCATTTATAAACGGAAATCGAGGGAGAGCAAGGGTAAGGACGTGTGTAGTAACTGTTAAACAACAGCGGGTGAAGGGTTCTGAAGCTTGTGCTCCACTGGCAGATTATTTGGATTCTTTGTCCATGGATTCTTTGTATTTGTGATTGTTCACAAGGTGGCGCTGTTATCACTGACTTCAAGTTTTATGAAGGCATGTGCGGATTTGTTAAAAAAAAAAAAACGATTTGATCTCTTCTCTTCAGGTACCACCACGTACCTGTGGGAGTTTTTGTTGGATCTCCTTCAGGATAAAGAAACCTGCCCTAAGTACATCAAATGGACGGAGAAGGAGAAAGGCATATTTAAGCTGGTGGACTCCAAAGCTGTGTCCAAACTGTGGGGAAAACATAAGAACAAACCGGACATGAACTACGAGACTATGGGACGAGCACTCAGGCAAGAGCACCGGGAATGTGTGTGTGTATGAGAGAGAGAGAGAGCAAGGGTGTGGGTGTGTGGGTGTGTGTGTGGGTGTGTGGGTGTGGGTGTGGGTGGGTGTGGGTGTGTGGGTGTGTGGGTGTGTGTGTGGGTGTGTGTCTAATGAAATCTATGTGTGTGTAGGTATTACTACCAGCGAGGAATCCTTTCCAAGGTGGAAGGTCAGAGACTGGTGTACCAGTTTAAGGAGATGCCCAAAGACATCGTGTTCATCGACGACGAGATGGAGGACGGGATGGAAAAGGGCAAAGTGCAGAGCTTCACGGCAGCCGACTGCACGAGCCCCAGGCGGAGAAAAGAGAGACTGTCTCCCATTTCATCCTCCACGTCTGTCATCAGCATCGCATCAGGACCCGAAGGACTCAGGACTGTGCAAAAGAGTCCGGTCGCCACGACAACGGGCCCCAGGTAACAGAAGGCAACGACGTCTGACTTACCATTACTTTTTTATTTATATATATATATATAACCTCTCTTTCAGGACGGTAAGGCTGGCCATGCAGGTCCCTGTTGTCATGACAACGCCCCAGGGTCAGAAGGTCTCCACGATGACCCTGAACTCCCCCACGAGCATGCTGGCTGGGGGCAGCAGCACGGGGAAAGTGGTGCTGCAGGCCGTGCCCACGCTTTTGCCCACGCAGGGTCAGAACGGAGAGCGGATCACGCTGCAGCTCATCACCATCCCCACCACCGGGGGCCAGACCAAAGCGGGCACGCCCATCACCCTGCGCACGCTCACGCCGCTCGCCGGGACGCAGGTCCTCCAGCTCGCCATGCCTTCTTCCACGAACACCCCGACCACCATCACGCTGCCCGGCGAGGCGGCGCTCAGCACGCAGGACATCAAGATCATCAAGCTGGATACTTTGGAGCAGAGCGCATTCGGGGACCAGACAGTCACGCACAGCTGAGACGCCGTTCACGCGAGACCCGATCCACGCCGAACGTATTTAACTCCCACGAGTGCTCGCGAGGACTTCAGCAACCAAAGCAGCACTACGGCGAAACCTCCTCACGTCCACGTCCCAACACTACGACTGACTTCAGAAACGAAGCAGCTGAGACGTTTCCAGTCGCCTTTCAGAGCTTTCGCGAGGTGGCGCTAAAACGCTGGGACGCTTTGGACAAACAGCGAGGGGGACGAAAACTGTCCACCAGCATCGACGAGCGTGGAAAAGACTCTGTACATAACCCGAGTGCTCTCTGAAATGTAAAGCAGCTTCTAATTCTTCTTTTTTTTTCCTTCGACATTGTAAATATAAAATATAAACTCTTTTATATTTTGTATAAGGCAGTGTTTTTGTTTTTGTTTTTTTACAATCTAAAAAGCGTCTTAAAACTTTGTAGACTTTAAAACATTTCACTTTCTATATATAGAATATATATATTTTTCTTTTCGTTGCATTTATATCCGTCATATTCGCTCTTTATTTCTCTCATTTACAATTGTATACAAAAAAGGGAGAGAAAATGTGTGTGTGTGTGTGTGTGTCTCTCTCTCTCTCTCTCTCTCTTTCTTTTGGACTGAAATTTATTGAATGTTCAATAATTGAAGCATATATTTTTCTTGTATTTCCTATTCAAACCTTGTATCCAAGTAGATTTAAATATACAGGACATAATTATGCAAAAAAAAAAATCTTTCTTTGATGTTCTTCTCATGGTAAAAAAAAATACATTTTTTACTTCTTTAAAAACAAAAAAAACAAAAGCAGTCCATTTACCTGAATGTAATCACTTGTCCTCGTTTCTTTTAAAATATATTTTATATATATATATAGCGTTTTTATTCTACTTCACATTTTATAACTCTGGCTTTTTTTTTTTTTTTTTTTTTGTGAACCGTATAAAAGCCGTCGAGTGTTTGATCTTGTGGAACAGTGTGTGCTCCATGTACGTACGTGTGTACGCAGGGAAATCATCTGCACAGGCTTGTCGAGTTGATGGACAGGAACAGGGACGGAGTCACACACCGGTCACCTTCAGCCCTCAGTTCATTCTGAGACTTTGGCTTGAAATCAGGGGGTCTCATGTTACCACCAGTTCGTCCCTCAAGGACAGCAGACTTGTATCTTTATTATTTATCTTGACTAAACTTTGAGAGTGAAATACAAAGAACTGAATCACTTTTCAAAGAAATGACACTTTTATGACATTAACATTTAAATGTAGAACGAGTTTAAAAACTAAAGAAGGTGAAGAACAGGGTGCCGTTAATTCATAAAGAATAGTCATGATGGGGCGTGTATGCAAATTATAACTCAGTGGTTAAGGCACTGGGTTACTGATCTTAAGCTCAGCAGTTCAAGCCACTGTCGGGCCCCTGAGCAAGGCCCTTAACCTTCAGTGCTCCAGGGGGGGCTGCTCTATCATGGCCCTTCCACATTTAGTCCCCGTTTGCTGAAAAGAAGATTTAGGGCACGTTCCAGAAGTGGCAGGAACGCTTGGGTGCGAAACCGTAGCTAAATAAAGTTCTTGTAAACGGAGATCGTCTGAAAGCTTTATGATGCCACCTCGTAGTAAGTCATGGTTATAACTCCAGAACTGGTAACACGTTCAGAAAAAAGTTCAAGAACTCTCAACAGCACTGTGGTATAAAATCTTTAATGGTGCAGTTTTCATTTTGTCATTGGAACATAATGAAATCGGTGCGTTTGAAAGGTGCAGGAATTCTTTTTTTCGCTGGTTAATGACGTCGCAGGTGAAACTTCCCTCCGATCGTTTGATAAATCAAGCAATTCGTTTTAAATAGAACTCGTTAGAAGAATAAACAGTGTGCGTGTTAAATAATACTTTTTTTTCTTAACAAATTACAGCATATAGTTAAAGAAAACATCGTCTGAACCATCTGTCCTGAGATCCGCCACGCTGCCAAAATAATAAATTAAAACGTTATTGCACAGAACATTCAGGAAGCCTAGAGGACACTGACGTTTTTCGTCCTCGGGCCTGTATTTGTGGCGCTCGTGTGAGGTACGTGAAGACCTTCTACCGCTTCGGGGAAAAAAGGTTTTGGAATGTTCGAAGTTGCCCAGTTGGCAGGTCACATGAGCCTGTGGGGCTCCTGGATGAAGCTGAAGTCGCAGACGAGTGAGAGATGGTCTGATGGATAGTGGTATGAGGGCAGGCGGTCAGGGCCGATCTGCTCCTCAGTAGGCATGCTGAGAACGGCGTCGGCGGTGAAGCCGTGGTGCGAGTACCACACGTAGTCGAGCGTGGCTCGGCTCTCTCCGCTCGGGCGGATCTTCCAGGTGGTGTAGGACGGCTCGGTGACGGCGTCGGCGCTCAGGGCCCTGTACGCGCTATCGAGGCCGAGCGGGGAGTTCAGAAAGCGGCGGTAAACCTCCTCTCCAGGCTCGGCGTTAAAATCCCCGCACACCATCAAAGGCACGGCTGCTTCCTGTTGTGCGCTCAAGATGGCCTCGAGCTGCTGCAGAAGGTTGGCGCCCTGGGCTCCACGGAAGCTCTCCCAGCCACTCCTCGCTTTCAGGTGTGTCACGACGACGCACAAGGCCCGCCCCGTCACCTGACACTGTAGCGTAGCCGCTACGGCCACCTGGTTGGTCTTGAGCGCCAAGGCAGACAGATGTAGGTGATGGACGCCGAGCAGACGGAAGCGTTCGCGGCTGAAGAACAGGGCGCAGCCGTCAGGGCCGTTGTTGCCGCGGACGTCCAGGCACGGAGAGAACGGCTTGGGGCAGAAGCTGCTCTGGTAGCCCAGACTGGACATCATGGGCTGAAAGGTGTCGTAGTAGTGGTCCACCTCCTGAAGACACACAATGTCTGGTCTGTAGGTCAGTATCTCCTCCAGGATCAGGTACTTCCTCTCGGCCCAGTTTAGCGCCTCCATCGGGCAGCGAACGAAACCGTCCTTGCCCTCGCCCAGAGCTGCAAATCCAACACACAGACACACACCAACCACATCTTTAAACAACACATCTATTTTACATATATACAATATAAGCCAAAAGTATTGGGACACCTGACTTTCCCAGACTGATCTGATTCTTCTCCAGACTTTTGTCCAGCGCACATAATTCTACAGGATGTCGATAGACGATGTAGCACGAAATTTTCCCTTCACTATGAGGCAAAACCTGTTCTGGCATTACAATGCCACTATGTACAAAGCCAGCTCCATGAAGATCTGCTTTACATGGGTTGGAGTGGAAGATCTCCATCTCTAAAGCTCCTATCCTGAACCCTAGGCCTCCTAACCTCTATCAGGACCTGACTTCTGGCTGAATCTCTCCAAAATATAGAACATCTTTCCATCATACGAATAGATGGATATCAGCACACGTACCTTGTGCTAGAATGTTCCACTGCATGACGCGGATCTGCGGGTTGTGTGCGGCGCTGGCCCTGGTCCTGACGAAGTCTCGATGCGGCCGCGGCGGTCGCGTCCTCAGGACCTCCTCGCACTCCCGCAGCAGCGCCTCGGGCTCGACCTGCTCCGAGTCGCTCCCCTCGGCGTCAGGGTGTGTGTGCTCCAGGGGTGTGCTGCTCATAGGCTGAGCTAAAGAAGTGAAGAATCGGACACTGCTGCTCCCCATCTGACTCACTGAGAAACACACACACATATAAATAGAGTGAAATTGCTGAGTTTAGTCATATTTATCTCACCGCAGAACCAGTAGAGCGAAACAAACAATCGATTTAGTCCAATACACTCAAGTCCTCACTCTGTATCTCAGCCGTCCTCAGATAAACTCTAATTGTGTCTGTCTCAGCAAGTGTGTGTGCAAGCGTGTGTGAAGAAGATATAAGAAGAACAGAAGGCTCTTAGTAACACCTCGTGACTCCGGGTCCGTCTACCCTCATTACTGAGCAATGAGATTAACGCAATATGACATGTGCATCACATACGCTCATATATACCCCACACGCTCGTCCCCTACATCACATACGCTCATATATACCCCACACGCTCGTCCCCTACATCACATACGCTCATATATATACCCCACACGCTCGTCCCCTACATCACATACGCTCATATATATACCCCACACGCTCGTCCCCTACATCACATACGCTCATTTATACCCCACACGCTCGTCCCCTACATCACATACGCTCATTTATACCCCCACACTCGTCCCCTACATCACATACGCTCATATATACCCCCACACTCGTCCCCTACATCACATACGCTCATTTATACCCCACACGCTCGTCCCCTACATCACATACGCTCATTTATACCCCACACGCTCGTCCCCTACATCACATACGCTCATATATACCCCACACGCTCGTCCCCTACATCACATACGCTCATATATACCCCACACGCTCATCCCCTACAACACATACGCTCATATATACCCCACACGCTCGTCCCCTACATCACATACGCTCATATATACCCCACACGCTCGTCCCCTACAACACATACGCTCATATATACCCCACACACTCGTCCCCTATGCTCATATATACCCCACACACCAGTCAGAGCTAGAGCGTGAGATTCATGTGGTTTTGTTATATAATGTGTGTGTGTGTGTGTGTGTGTTTACACTGAAAAAGCTAATCTGAGAAATGTTTTGCAACTTTCTAACCATCACCAATTTAACCTTTGCACTTACTGGATCGTTAGGTTTACTTTCACTCGCTTTCTATCAATCCACACACACACACACACACACACACACACACACACACACACACACACACAGTCGTCCGATGTTCCAGCTGCTATATTTCTGAAAATGCCTTTGCTGGAAAAAAGACCAAGCATTTTACATGACTACCGAGTGGAACTGTGTGTGTGTGTGTGTGTGTGTGTGTGTGTGTGTGTGTGTGTGTGTGTGTGTTCATCCTCAGATGCCACAATGGTTCACTTTGAAAATTACGAGGTCGAAATGGCAAGACACAATTGGTTCAATCAGATGTCCACACTTGAGAAAAGTGTCATAATGTCTCTCACAGCTCACACACAGCTCACACACAGCTCACACACAGCTCACACACAGCTCACACACAGCTCACACACAGCTCACACTCCTGTCCTGCATCATCTGTGCAGCAAAGCGTCTTGAGTTTCCGTATCAGGACCAGATAGTAGATTTCTCTCGATGCCGAAGGGTCAAAGGCCGAGTATGTGCTGTAAATATTTACACCACAGCACAGTGCTGTTGAATCCTGTGTTCTGATTGGTCAGGAGGTGATAGTTAACTTTCTATGTTTTCAAGAACATTTCTGATATTGTAACACTTTCAGAAGGAGTCTCCAGTGTCAGACGTAAAGCTGTACCTGATGACGTGGTAGACTTTTGCCTCAGAAGTGGTGACATGACCCTGCATTCAACATGCTGGTAAGAAGTAAAAAAACATGGCTGCCTCACGTGTCGATCTCTTTTCTTAATCGTTAAAATAACAATCATTTCGTTTTGACGCAGCTCTGTAAACTGGGAGGAACTCGTAGCTGAAAACGACAAGACAACTAGTAGGAATTTCATGTTAGGAATACACACTGAGAGAGAGCCTGTGAGAACTTTCCTACAGATCATCCACAAAACTAAACGAAAGGTTAGATCCTATTTCTGTGTTGATGTTTCCACACCAGGATGTTATCTGATCAGTGTAATCTCACAGCTCCTGATTGCAGAGATTCACACTGCGGTGGAGGAATCTCCCGCTATCTGTGACCAATCAACATCCAGACTCACATCTCCAAGCCTGTATTCGAGACGGTGCAATGATGTGACTGGACCTACTGTTTTTTTCACCCCAATGGCCCAAAGTAGTTTCCCAAATAAACCACTCAGTATCCCAAATATCCCAATCAGCACCTACAAGCAAACAAACTGATAAAGCTCAGTTTTATACAGTCAATGCTCCGTCCTACCTCACGGCGTATGCGTGGTTGACATACAAACCCGTATCTTCTGCGGTTTCTTAAATCTCCAAGCAGGCAACGTGGACCGACGTTTTTTCAACGCGGAAGACGAAGTGCCTTCTGTGACGAGTTCTGTTTGGTTATAAACATTTACTGCTAATCTGGTGGTTAGGAGAAGCTGGCGATACACACACCTCACACAAACACATCTTCAATGAAACATCTTCGGTGCTCCTCAGGATTCAATGCAACTTATGGACAAAAAGGTCAAAGGCCAAAAGTTTCCTTTTCAAGACTGTATGTTCTCCAGAGACCGCCTTCACGCTAAACTTGTCTTGCCTGCATTAATACCCTGCTCACGTTACATCACGGGGAAGAACACAGATCTCCGCACACGTGAGCCGGGTTTAAATACAAGACGTTTATTTTTTACAGGAACAGAACGCAGTTCCGTTACGGGACATTTGTGGAAAAATGAAAGAGTGCGAAGAAAACGCTTGTGTCCTGAAAATGTCCTGGAAACTTTTAGTACATCAGCGAACGCACGGAGTCAAAATAGATATACAGATAAACAAATGACAGGTGCGAGAGAGAGAGAGAGAGAGAGAGAGAGAGATAATAGATAGACAGATAGTTAAATGAAGATAGATAGATAGAGACATAGACAGACAGGTGGAAAGATATACAGATAGGTAGACAGAAAGATAGATACATAGACATAAAGCTCTAAGACAGACATAGATAGATAGATAGATAGATAGATAGATAGATAGATAGATAGATAGATAGATAGATAGATAGATAGATGTGGATAGTAATGTAAATAGACAGACAGATATACAAATAAATAGACAGACAGACAGGTAGACAGATACATATACAGACAGACAGACAGACAGATACATAGACAGACAGACAGATACACATACAGACAGACAGACAGATACATAGACAGACAGACAGACAGATACATATACAGACAGACAGATACATATACAGACAGACAGATACATATACAGACAGACAGATACATATACAGACAGACAGGTAGACAGACAGATAGACAGTTTATAAAGTAAACGCGTCACCAACTTTGAATAATGGAAATGACATCACGTGACTAGCCAGCTTCAATAGGAAAGAAATTGTAATCGCGTGAGTCACTTCGCACAACGTGTACAATCTACAATCACCATCATCATCATCATCACCACCACCACCACCACCACCACCACCTTCATCACCACCTTCACCTTCACCTTCACCTCCTGCTCCAGGTTGATCTAAATCACACCTCTCCACCTGTTACAGTACCGGGTGAACACAAGACTCACCGTGTAGTGATGGAGATGAGCGGCTGGGTTTCAGCGGCCTCGGTGCGGTACAGGAAGCTTGTCCACAGCGGCTCACTGAGGGACCTGATCTCAGGGAGAGCCCGTGTTTCAGCTCAGCGGCGGGTGTGGGAGCGGACCCCAGCGATGAGAGGCAAAGCGCGGCCAGATGTGAGGAGCAGCGCCTTACCGGATACATTATAACTCAGCTCTCATAGAGCACAAAAACACCAGCTAAATACACAGCTTTATAATCCCGTAACCCACAAAAACCGACCGAATATAAACCAATAAAATATATTTATTTGGACTGAAACTGTTTCTGTTCACGAACCCCGGCGCAGTAAAGCCGGTACTGCTCTACTCAGTTTCATCATTCCCCTAGAGACACTCTCCATTCTCATCACAGAGGGAGACTCAATCCATATGTTCACATTAATACAAGTAAAAGAAGGTCTCAAGTTGTATTAATGCATTTTTAAAATAACAACAACTATAAAAGACGTTTATACTCGTAGTCTTTTACTGTTGCGTTACATTTTTAAAAGTCGAAATAGACCCGTTGTTAGAGATTCCCCCTACATACAGTGGTAAATGGTTCGTTCCGGATCGCAGCGTGATTTCTGGGTGAAAGGGAAAAGCGGAGGGGGGGGCGGTGAGTACGTCGGCGATGACGTCAGAACGTTTCCTCTTCTGTTCTTCTCTTTTCCGGTTAATTTACCCAATGTAAATAAATAAACAAACAAACAAATAAATAGTGTTACTTACGGAAGTCCTAAGAGGCCACGCGTTATAATATATTGTTTATTTCTTGTTTTCTCGTGATCACGACTTGATTTTCACGTGAACTCGACACAACAAATGTTTCCTCGTCATAGTTTTCTCGTGATTGTGACGTAACAAACGTATTTATGGTTATAGTTTTTCCATGATGCTGCCTCTAGACCATGTTTTTATGCCGAATACACAGAAAAATGGAGTACTGATGTTTATAATATTGAGACCATGAGGAAACAAGAAAGAAATAAATATAATGCATGGCCTTTTGGACTAACAACAACAACAACAACAACAACAATAATAATAATAGTGTTTTTTTTAATTCAGCATTATAAATTACTACTGTATCTGTCCAAACCATGCTAAAACACGTATGAAATTGTGTAGTAAACTAAAAAGTGTTAAACAGTCCAGAATATGATTTATATTTTAGATCGTTCAGCGTAACTACATTTAATCTTTGATCCCATCTCAGCAAACTCATGGTATTTTCTAATCAGATTCACGAGGCAGTCACCTGAAATGGTTTTCAGTTCACTGGTGTGTTTTAATTTATCACATCACATCACTCATTTAGTCTATTACTGCTACTACAACTATTGTACACATCCATATCATAGCAAGAAACTCTCAACACAGAAAAGGGAGTCCATCATTACTTTAAGAAATAAAGGTGAGTCAAGCCAAAAAATCTCAAAAACTTTAAATATATCACCAAGTGTAGTCACCAAAACCATAAAACTCCTTGATGAAACAGGCTCTTGTAAAGAACCGCCGCAGGAAAGGAAATCCATGAGCTACCTTTGCTGCAGAAGATACGTTTAGTAGAATTACCAGCCTCAGAAACCAATGAGTTACACAAACGCTTATGGGATTTCAAGTTTTAGACATATTTCAACATCCACTGTTCAGAGGAGACTGTGTGAATCAGGATTTCGTAGTCGGTTTTCAGTAAAGAAAACATTACTTAGGAAAAACATCAAGTAGAAAAGACTTGAGAAAAACAAGGAATGGATCAGTGGAAAATAGTCCGTTGGGTCCAAATTTGAGATTTCTGGTTCCAACTGCTGTGTCTTTATTAGACATACAGAGGGTAAACGGATGGTTTCTGAATGTGTGGTTCCTTCTGTGAAACATGGAGGAGGAGGTGTGTTGGCATGAAGTGATTTGCTGATGACACTGTTGGATATTTAGTCAACATCAAGGGTACAATTAACCAGCATGGTTGCCATTGCATCTAGGAACCATCATTCGTTTTTTTTAACAGAACAATGACCCCAAACACACTTATGTAAAAGCTATTCACTTTATTACACACTGGTTTTTCCATATATATGTGTACATTTATAGACTAAAGCCCAACAGTTTCCACTATGTATTCATTATCCTCCACCCTTTATCAGTGTCATTTCCTGACCACAGCATCGCTGTGATACTCTTTAAACTTAGTTTGGACATTGACACTTTCGTAACCCTCTTAGCAACGCCATGTCAACAACATGCAATAAGCAAACCTGCAATAAACTTCCCAATCCAACCCTGAACAATGTGTGTTTAATAATAAAGTTACATGGCCATGGTACTAAGTTCTCAAATGTTTCACTCAATGTACCAGGAAATGTTGTGGGGAAATCTTTGTAACTATATTTATCTAGAAGCTCTTCACTGTAAAACAACTACAAAGAACTTTAAAAAGGGAACCAATATGGCTTTCGTTTCAGAAAATTGAAATAGTGTAGATGTTAAAAATAGCTTGGTGGCATTGTATTTAAACAGTGGTGTAAAGTATTTTAATAAATGTACCTCGTTACTGTAATTAACATTTTTTTGCTGACTTTCTAGTTTGACTTAAAGATTAAAGATATAAGCAACTTTTACTCTCTACTCAACAACATATTGATTCAATAGATGTATTATTTACTCCATGATATTTTGACAATTATTACATGTTGCGCCTCTGTTGAAGAGGTCATTAAGGCTCAACACTCCCCTACCTGCATCTGCTGATGAATATTTGGCTTTAATTTATCCAAAAAAACGATTGACTTTAGTTGTATTTGTCAACTGAATACTAATGGTTCTTCTCAAGTTAAGTCAAGAGTCAAGTCAAGAGGCTTTTATTGTCATTTCTACTATACACAGTGGTACACAGTACACAGTAAAAACGAGACAACGTTCCTCCAGAACCCTGGTGCTACACTAAACAACAACATAGAGCTACAACACAACACAGTGCAGACGACAAACAGTACAGACAGACCGTACAGACAGAACAAACAGACAGACAAGACAACACAAGACAACACACATAACACAAGATAGAAGAGATTCTACTTTGTGTCCTGATACTATAATTTTATTCATTAATTAAAGATCCCTTTTTGAAATCTTGCTTTATTACTTTGCCTTTTTTTGACTGACTCGTTTGTTTTATTTCCGGCATGTAGAAGTGGCTGTTGTGTGGATCTTGGTTAGTGTTGAGGTGTACAATTTGAGTATTTTATGAAATAAAACCTCACAAAAAAAAACTTTTGTTTTTCACAAACATGTATCTTGTTGTTGAGGACTACATCTTTAAGCCTACGTTTAATAGGAGTCAAACACTCGAGTACTGTTCAAATCAGATACTCTTTCACTATAGACTTGTTATGGAGTTTTGGCATAAGCAATCAATAAAACTTATTCAAGTATTATTTTCAGGTACACTTTTGAGCTCTGCATTTAAATTTCCTGTATGTATAACAAGGCCAAGTGCTTCACCAAGGCCTGTGTGAAATCCTTCTGGGGTTTGTATAACTCTAATATATCACATATATACTAATATATCACATATACAGATTAATATTGAGGAATATATGTATGTTTCTACAGTTAATTTTGTTCTTCTTTCAGAGTTAAATCAATTTTAGAATTGTTCGCTATGTGTGCACAGTAACATTGTATTAAATGATCATTTCCAGTTTCAAAACTGCTGGAAAAGACAGGAGACCCTTCAGTAGACACCTTTTTCTTCATCATATTTCTCTCTGTAGCTCACAAATCCCATCCCCCATCATCTTCTATCATGTTCTATCATTCATCATCTCCAATCAGCCTGGTTCCTCATCAGTCCCCATTCAATCCCCATCATCAGGTGGTGGGGGTGGTGATATCTCAGTGGTTAAGGCTCTGAGTTTTGATCAAAAGGTCAAGGGCTCAAGCCCTAGTATCGGGAAGTTACCACTCTTGGGGCCCCCAAGCAAGGCCCCTAAGCCTCAGTGCTCCAGGGGTGCTGTATCATGGCTGACACTGTCGGTTAGATGGGGTCTCCCACACTTGCCTCATGGGAGGGTATTTATTTTTACATGCTAGAACATCTGGTATCATGAAATCTTAAATATTTCTTATAAAAGCTGCATAGAACTTGGTGTGAAAATGTGGGGTGAAGAGAAGACAATGAATTCATATAATAACAGAATAATATAATAAGAATAAAACTCTTTTTTTTGTCAAAAAGAACAAACATTTTACATCCCTGAAAACGAAGAATACTTACTTTCTAAAAACATTTGACCTACAATGTTATAAAGAACAATAAGAATTATGGTGAATTTCGAGTGGACCGATTGGAAACGGATTTCTGCTGGCCAGTAAAGTTTTCATCAGGAAGAATCAGAGCCAGCAGCAGAAATATTCCTCTGAGGAATCTGGTCTGCATAGATGAGAAATCCCGTGAACATGCTGTCAGTCCAGAATGGATCAAAGAACAGACCGTTCTGCTCAGAGTAGAAGATCTGAAGCCACACCTGGTCTTCTTTCTGGAGCCGGAGAACAGTGGAGCCTGATGCTACATCGTGGTTCCCCGTGTTGGCATCGAAAGTCTTGATCTTGTACTGGCCGTTGTGGACGAGGCCGATCGCCAGGTGCTTGTTAGCCAGCGTGATGTCGTAGCTGAAGTAGTAGACGCCTGGGACGGCGCAGGTGAACTTGCCGCTGCTGGTGTTGTAATGGCCACCTTCGTTCATCAGGATACGGTCGAAGCGGATGGGTGTGCGCTCCTTGGGATAGCTCTTGCTGATTGTGACTGAAAAGGCTGAGCGTGCTTGCGTGCCGCACTCGCATCCACCGGGGACACCAGCTTCACCCTGATCTCCCGTTTCACCCTTCAGCCCTACAGACCCACGTATACCAGGTGCCCCCTGTGCCCCCTTCAAACCTCTGGGCCCTGCCCTCCCTATAACCCCTTGGCGACCTTTCAGTCCTGGTTTCCAGGGTTCCCTGTGCGACCTGGTTCTCCTGAAATTAAAGACAGTGGAGTTTTCACCATATTTAACTGTTAACAGACGACTATTATACACTATATTGCTAAAAGTTTGCGGACACCTGGCCATAAGATTGGTATGTACTTTTTGAGAATTGCATTCCACATTCAGTCCCCATTTGCTCTTGTAATAACCTTCAGTCTTCTGGGAAGATGTTCCATTATATATTTTGGAGATTTGTGCCCATTCAGACACATTTAGTAAAGTCAGGTACTGATGTAGGTGAGGTGAGGAAGCCTGGGGTGTAGTCAGTGTTGTACAGTTATGCCAAAGGAGCTGGTGATCTTTCACTCCAACCCATGTAAAACAGATCTTCATGGAGCTGGCTTTGTGCACAGGGGCATTGTCATGCTAGAACAGGATTGGATCTCCTAGTTCAAGTAAAGAGCAAATTTCATGCTACTGCATCCAAAGACATCATGTATAATTGTGTGCCTTCAGCTTTGCAATAACAGTTTAGGAAAGAACCACATATGGCTGGGAAAGTCAGGTGTCCCAATACTTTTGTCGATATAGTGCTTGTTAGGTAATAATTAAATAACTGATAAAACGTTACACGATTATGCAGTTCATTTAAACAGAATGTTCTGTGTTACCTTGCTCTCCTTTATCACCCTTGTCCCCATCTGTGCCGTCCTGTCCATCGGGGCCTGGAGAACCCATCTGTCCTGCTTTGCCGCTGGGCCCTGCAGGCCCCGGGCTGCCCGGGGTTCCTGGAGGTCCCGGTAAACTGCACGCAAGCTGGGATGAGTGAATTGTAAAGTTGTGTTGTTTCCTCCCAGTGGTTTTCACAGTTAGGACAAAAGAGAGAGACAGCAGCAGGCAAGCAGCCAGGAAGAGCAGATTCACGGCACAGCTGTGACTGCAAAACATCACCAAGTTTTGTGTTGCAATCTTAACATTACATTATGTGTGCCCTTTTTTTTAAGTGTTCACTAGTTTTCAAATGACTTTCTGCTTTTATCAAGGGTTCATCTTTCTTTTTGGCAAAAAAACACCAAACATGAGCTGCCCCTTCCATTTTGTTTTTGCCAAATGACGCTTTGGACAGTGTGTGTCATGCATGCGCACCTTCAGGAACTCACCGCAGGTCTCGTCCACGTGTGATGCCAGGCCCCATCTGCCCTCAGAGGATTTACGAGAAGGTGAAAAGTCTTCAAAACGGGTTTTGTAGCGTGATAATCCTCGTTCTCCAACACACTACAGCAGCAGCATCCACCCTGCTTTGACACACTCGCTCCAGATGTTTTGGACATGATGTAACAGAGCAGATATGAGGGGGAGGGGACTTTGGAGGTATCATGAAATTCAGATGGTGTTTAGCTAGTGTGACTCCAATATTGAGGTGTTTAGCAATGCTCAGTACAAGCTGGTAGTTTAGTGGTTAAGGCATTACACATTTGATCCAAAGGTCATGAGATCAAATCCCAGCCACGCCTTGTTACCACTTTTGGGTCCCTAAGCAAGGCAAATAACTGCTCAATTGTATGAGTGAGATAAAAACCCCAATTGCAAAAAAGTTGGGACACAGTACAATAAAAACACAATGCCATATTTTGTTCACAAAAAAAAAAAAAATCAAACGTTAAAAACTGAGAATATATACTATTTTAAAGAAAATTATATATTTTTTAAATGTGATGGCTGCAACAGGTCTCAAAAAGTTGTGACAGGAACATGTATTCCTCTGTGTAGCATCATGTATTCTGTCTGTACACATCTGGGAACTGAGGAGACCAGTTGCTGAAGTTTTGGAAGAGGAATGTCCATACGTGTCTGATACAGGATTCTAAGCTGTTCAACAGTTCTGGGTGTTCTTTGTTATGTTTTTAGTTTCATGATGCACCAAATGTTTTCAGATTTTAAAATGTTTATTATACAAACTATGTAGTAGAGTTAAAGAAGAGATCCACTAACATTAAAACTGCTCCCTTTAAACTTTCACTTGAGTAGAAGTATAAAAGTATTTGCCTTTAAATGTACTTAAGTACTGAAAAGTACTGAAATGTAGTGAATTTAATGTAAAAGTCTCCCTAAATACCTCCGTAAAGTAGAGATATGCAAAAAACTACCTAAATACAATAACAAATTACATTTAATTCATTACTGTCCACCGCTTACAGGCAGACCAGTTCAGCACCCGGACTCTTCCACTACGAGATGAAGTATGCAGTTGTATTTTCTAGCTCAAATATGCAAGGTCTTCCCTGAAGGTTTTTCTGGATGGAAGCATTTGTTGCTCTAAAACCTGTACATACCATTCAGCACTGATGGAGACTTTTCACTCCTGTAATATCAGACATGTGGCTTTTTTCATCTGAGCGCTGATAACAAGCCGGTCCCTCTCCTCTTTAGTCCAGAGGACGTGGTGTCCATGGTTTCCAAAAAGAAATACAAATTTTGATTCGTCTGAATACAGAAGTTTTTACCTCAATAAATAAATATTTTTCTCTCCAATGATTGATTGTCTACTTTCATGTGAAAATTGGATTCTCAGTTTCACAATTTTTCAACCCCACTGTTGGTCTTTAATCTTTTAAACACTAGTTCTTAAATAAATAGATAAATTGTAATATGTGGAAAATTGCTGATAAAAATAATCAACTGAGGAACTGATATGAGGAACTAAAACTCACATCAGGCTCCATCGCACTTCATGATTGTTAATTATCATCATCTTACAGTACGTCCCAGGCGATTTTTATTATTATTATTATATTCATCCCTGATACTTCAAACACAAACAATCAAAACCAGAATAAAATAATTTGTATTTGATGTGAATCTTTATATTGTAAAAAAGAGAAAAAAAAAGAAAAGCACATCGAGCTCACACGGTGTGTTTTGCCATACATGTGATACGAACCGCTTTCTGTCACATTCTGATCATCGAGACCGAAATGTTTTAAAATAATACACTGATATGGGAGATGACCGGATTAAACCGGTTTAAACGTGTGAAATAAAAAGCGTCGGAAAACTTAAAGTACGATTTATTGATTAAGGAAGGAGGCCATGGGGTCGTCGGGTCGGGCGCGTTTCATCCGGAAGGCCTCCATCTCCTCCTCGGTGGGTTCGCGGACCTCCTTCAGGCTGTTGTACGGCCGCTTCCTCTCGTCCAGCTGCATCATCTCGGCGACTTGCTTCAGGCGCTGCTCCTCTGCGCTCAGAGCCTGTAACGTGACGAGGCGCGGTCAGAAACGTTGAACGTGATTTTTTACGCTAATAATTACACAATTAGTGTTGCTGAATCTCTACCTTTTTCAACTTTTCTTTCTTTGTGGCTTCGTCTTCCTCGTCGCTGCTCTCTTCGCGTTTCTTCTTGTTCTTTTTCTTGTGCTTCTTCTTCTTCTCTTTCATCTTTTCTTGGTGCAACTAGAAAAACATTGAGATGAAGCCCATAAAAGCTGCTCTGTTTTTGCCTTGTTACATCTGAATCTCTGAAGTTTCCCTATGTGTTTAGTCGCACGATCTCTAGTCGCGCTGTATCGTCATGCAACTGCTGCCTCAAAACGTAACAACCAATCACAACTGTGCAGATCTTTTTTTTGTCAGTCTCCACATGAAAACGTTTTTTGTTTGAATTGGGCAATAATATGGAAACACAAACAATATTCAATACTGTCACAATACCTCCAACAGTGTCTTTGGTGCCTCCTCATTTTCTTCTACATCTTCCTCGAAGGGGACGCACAACGTGTTCTGCGAAGGGGAAAAAAAAATGATTAGCTGCATGCATTCACCGGTTCTGCCGATCCTCCACGTACGCAGAGACGATTCGCTGAAACGGGTCATGTATAAAAAAAAAATTTTTAAAAAAGTGATAACTCACTGCTGTTTTCTTGCCAGCGTCTCCGGTGCAGTAGCTCTGTTTGACCAATGAGTGGCAGCACTTGTATCCCCAGCTGCCATCTTTCCAGTACGAGCCCCAGATGCACTACAAAAAATGAATGATAATAACTTGTTCAAAATTGTAATAACATTACACACACACACACACACACACACACACACACACACACACACACACACACTGTATGGTGAGGTCGGGTGTACTCACGGTGTGGTTATTAATAAGGACGTCCTCTTCGTATTTCGAGCGGGCGATGGCTTTCTCCTGGCCTTTGAGGACGGCTCCGTGTCGAGAGTACTCCACGTAGTCCTCGGTTTGAGCGAGCAGAAGTTCTCGTGGAGGAGCATCGAGATGCTCTTCACCCCCATACTGCAAACCGGATGCAGATAAACAACACTCAAGTACATGGATAGAAGGGGAAAGAAGAAAAAAAACCCCCAAAAAAACGAGAAAACCGAATCGGTGTAAGCTATTGGTTTGGCCATACCTTATCTAGGATGCTTTCTTTCTGCTGGTCTTTGAAGCTTTCCTTTTTGACCTTGAACGATTGATGGAGCAGCTCTAGCTTGGTCGGGTCAGTCTGCAGGTGGACCTCTGTTCCCTTCTCGTACGCCTCCCAGGCAAAGACTGAAAGCAAATACAAATAAGCAAACAAAAATTTGTTTGTGATATATTTGTTTGGCTATTATTTACATTTACGGCATTTGGCAGACGCCCTCATCCACACACCAGAACAGCTATAGAGTTAAGAGCCTTGCTCAGGGGCCCAGAAGTGGTCCAATGCAATATCCACTAAACTACCACCTCCCAAATAAATTGAGATACTTGTACATTTACAGAATTTATCAGACTTACAACTGAGCAGTTGAGGGTTAAGGGCCTTGCTCGAGGGCCCAGCAGTGGCGGCTTGGTAGTGTCGAGATTTGAGGTCATTTACAGGGTGTTACGGCATAGTGAAGGTACTTACGCTGCGTCTGCGCCATGCCGATCGTGTCTCCGCTGTAACGTACGAAGTTGTCTCCGGCGTATCCCACCCTGAAACACACAAAACGCTCGTATGTTCCGACCGAATCGGCGCTCACGCCTCTACATTTACCCAAATAACACGTTTATTACGTTTACTGTGAGAAGTGAATGTACTAAAGCGCTTATTGAATCGTGAGCTGAAAGAAACATACTCGTCTGGGTTCTTGCCGGTGTTGGAGTACGGGTTTTCTCTCATGGCTCGGGTCTTCGGGTCGTAGTACGCCGAGTTTGGGTCCAGGTTTCTCAGGTACTGTTAGATAAATAAATGAACAAAAATTATAACACTATATATATTTATATTTGCTGTGAAATAAATACGCAAAAAAGCCGGTAGTGTGTTAGATGCAGACGTTACCTTAGCTGTGTCCTCTCTGATCCTCAGGTTCCTCACTGTGATTCGTCTCTTGGAGTCAAAGTTCTGCCCGGGCATGTCGATATCGTCTGCGTATTTATCTTCGTCCTCGTCTTCGCTGTTGTGTTCACGCTCCTATGGGAGAGAAGAGAGGAACGAATGATTGTAGGGGGGGGGACATGCAGACACACAGACATAACATTGACATGACACATGACATGACATACGGTCAGTGAAATCATATGCCAGTGGTCTGTTCTGATCTAAATCAATAAAATAAATATTTAAATGAAGCTAAATCAATTAAGACAAAACAAACACAAAGATAGGAATCATATTATAAAGTTGGAGGAATAATTCTAAAAACTAATTACCTTCTGTCTTGGAAACATATATAAATGCAAATCTTTTGTATATTTAAAAAAAATTGGATTTGTAGTATAAAAGTCTCTTTATGATCATGACTTGATTATCCCTCCTCCTCCAGTGTCTCTGAGGTGTAGGTACGTACCCCGTGATCCAGCTTTCCGGTGGCCAGCTCCTCCTGCAACCTCTGGGCTTTTAAAGTACGCTTTGCCTGTGCCACAGAGAAGTACAATGACGTCTCGACTTAATGACATTCGGCAGAAAAAAAAACAACAAATGATTATTTTTTTCCTACAAAATCTATTTGGTGAATATTGGGCGTACCAGGTCGACTTTGGAGTACTCGTCCACAATGCGCATGTGGTCCTCGGGGTCGTAGCCGTTCCAGCGATCTCGCTTCCCGTCGTAATCCAGGTTCAGCTGAATCTGACTGTGCTCGTCCGGGGCGAAACCTGTACCCGAAAACTTGGCTCCAACCTTCCTGGGGCGCTGAGAAAGGAGGAAACGAGAAACACAAGAGCAGAGCGGTCGTCTGAGTGGGGGTGTACAAACTTTTGCACACAATTTGTCATTATAATGATGGGCCTTGTTTATATCTTTTGGTGAAGTTGCGTGCGAATGTTTTATGCAACTTTAGACACCGGATTTTCACCGTATTCGCGAATTGAGATGCCTCATTTGCATATAGCCACGCCTACAGAACTAAGATCATGAATTGAGCACTCAGGGTAAAGACTGAAAGGCAGAACATGAAGTTATTGTGCCACAGTTTCAATTTTAATAACTGAATGACTCCTTTTTTTTATTTGTATTCATTGATGGTATTGTCTTTTTTTCAATCGTGCCAATAATATAAGCATCTGTTTCTTGTGCCAGAGGGAGTGGCCAATGTTTACTAAGGCTACACTAATCTCATTACCTTTTAAAATATCTAAAAAACAAACAAACAAAAAGATAAATCATTCATTTCCAAAAACTTGCTCATCCACAACGCTCTCGATGTACACAGGACGATGTCTTTTGACACACTGACTTATGAAGGTCGGTGCTCCCTGTGACTGTGCATGCACCTTTGTTGCTTTTTCATATAAGAATACGCTCCTCGTCAAAAAACTAATAAAAAAAACAAAGAAAACGATGGGATGATGACGCTAACGGATTCCCAAAGGGTAAAAACAATTTATTTAAAAATCTAACCTAAGTTACGCCTACAGAAATTAAATTTGACAAATTCGACGTTACCTCGAGACAGTCCTTTTTCACGTGAGTCATGGCCCCGCAGTTCTCACACGCCCCTTTCCTGTATTTGGTGCTGACGGATTTCTGCAGGCGACAGATTCTTATTGTAAATCCTCAAAAAAATTTCAAAAAGATTTTAAATTTCAAAAGAACATTTTTTTTTTCAATTTCAAAGCCGCTTACCTCCTGTACACCTCTTTTATACCACTCTCCTATAGTCGAAAACTCGTACTGTTTCTCCTCCTGAGGTCTCTGGTGCTTGAGCGTGGGTCTCTTCGAGGGGTCGATGTACCACGGCACGGAGGAAATATACTGCGGAATGTGAGGGTTGATGTCCCTGCGGAGGACAAAAAAAAGAGACATGACACAAGGACATGGAGACGAATCCCTAAGCTTTAAAACCTCAATAGTGTGTGTGTGTGTGTAATAGCAGGAGCTTGTTCCTCTGCTCGCAGACGTACTTTCCCTCCTCATCGACCTCAGCAGGAGCGTTTCCCAGCTTCCTCTGCTCCTCCAGCTCTTTCTTTTTCCTCCAGTCTTCTCTGGTCATTTTCTTCGGTTCTTCGAGGTCAATGACCCCCTCCTGACCAGAACTGGTCTCGACTTCCTTCGACATGGCTTTCCAACCTCAAATCTGGGATCGGGAATTCCAGAAGCACAGGATTTACACAGAAATTATTAATGTATAAAATCATTTATCCATAATAATCATCATCTGTATAATCTATTATTCTCGCCACAAATTGCAACTACCATACAGCGTTTATGGAAAGTACGGAAGTCCTAAGAGGCCGTGCAATTTATATTTATATTTTGATTTCTTGTTTCCTATAATCGGTACTTAATTTTTTTGTGTATTCGCCATAAGAGTATGTTCTACATGCATCATTATGGATGATCACATTCGCTTTTACTTCGATCAGGGACTCAAACTGAAGCAGCTCTGTGCCGCAAACCATTTAAACAAGTATCTTTCGCGTGCATCATTCGGTAGCCATCCAAACTTCCAGGTCCCTCAAACTGACTGGCAAGAATTTGACTACATGTTCAGACCTGACAGCCTCCTTCAGACACTTAAACTGATCAGGCAGAACATTATAACATTATAACTTTATGACCTGTGAAGTGAATAACTCTGGTTTATTCTTCATCATGGCACCTGTTAGTGGGTGGATTTATTTATTAGGCAGCAAGTGAACATTTTGCCATCAGAGTTGATGTTAGAAGCAGGAAAAATGGGCGAGCGTAAGGATTTGAGCGAGTTTGACAAATTGTGACGTCTAGACGTCTGGGATCAAAAGTGCTCCAAGGAAGGAACGAGGATCATTGTTGTACGTGAGAAGCAAAGGCTGGTCAGTGTGGTACAATCCAACAGATGAGCTCCTGTAGCTCAAACTGCTTACGAAGTTCAGAACTGTTTTGAGGGGACCAACACAATATTAGGCAGGTGATCATAATGTTATGGCTGATCTGTGTGTGTGGAAGTTGTTAATCAGTGAAGAACACGAAACTATTTAGCCTCTAAAACTCTAATACACAGAAAACAGCTTATTGTATATCGGGGTCACGAGAAAACAAGAAAGAAAGAAAATATTAAAAATAGCGTCTTAAGACTTTTGGAGGAAGGAGTCTCCTGTTTTAGGGTCTGGTTTGAAGTGCAAGAAACTGGATTAAAAACTTTGCACATTTACTAATAAATTAATTGTTAGAATCAACAAATTTTTGAATCTTTACTTTCTAAAAAAACAGGAAAAGAAAAACTTCATGAGGTGCTGTGGTGAGAAAATCCCCCCTCTACCCTACCACACTGAGGGTATAACCAAGATTTATTAAATATACACTTTACGCTTGTACTCAATATATAATGATGTAAAATACAACAAACTTCGACTTTATATAAAAAATTAATTGCAATCTAGTAAACTTATTTTAAACAGCATTATATAAAGGTTACAGTTTTCTGGCTAGTCAGAATTCTTGCTAACATTAAAAACGCCGCAAAAAAACAAATCCTTTTCCAGAAAACATTAAACAATCACATTTTTATAAAAATACTTATTCTCTAATCACATATTTACCTGCAATTTCGGTGACTGGATTAATAAAATCCTGTGTTTAATATTTATCTAACTTACCAGTACTGCTAACGATTTGTTTACAGGCAGAAACCGGAACCGGAAATACACTTTAGAAAATAAAAGTGATGACGCCGTCATTGTATAATACAGGTCCAAGCAGCGAAATGCAATTATAATACATATAGAGTATAATATAGTATAAAACATAGCATATATCTATAATATTGTAATTATAGTATAATAAATACCATACTTATAATAGATGAATAATAAATAAATATGGTATATCAATTGCAGAATACAGCAAACAATGACGATGGCTAGATATATTGCCTTTAATGTTATAATAATAATAATAATGATAATAATAATAATAATAATAAAATTATTATTGTTTTTATTATATTCTTATGCTAATTTATTATTGTTTTATTAATCATTATTCACCTTTTTAATGTCAATATCATTTTCAATCGAAATTACACACTATTTGCATTCTAATTGATGTTACATTCGAGTATTTATAATTTTTATTATTGTTGTATTATACTCATTTATTATTGTACTATTTATTAATAATTATTTACCGTTTTATTGTCTATATCATTTAGCAATTGATATTACACACTATTTCTATACTATTTTTTAATGTATTATTATTATTACTATACAATTTGCTGTTATTAATCTATTATTGTTATACTGGAATATTAGGGTATTATTCACTACACACTATTTTATTGTTAATGTATATATTCTGCAATTGATGTTCCACATCTATTTATTATTATTATTATTATTATTATAGTATTTTATATACTATACTTACAGTATTATACATACATGCTTTATGCTGTACTATAATCATACAATATATACTCTGTCATTAATAATCTAGTATTATGCTATTATATTATTGTACTATTCATTACTTTTTTTACTGCATTTATTTCATTCTTTATTATTATTATTAATTATTTAATTTACTGCTATAAAAATACAGAAAGGAGCCTGTCAGGGTGATCTGTATTTGCCGGTTTGTTTACTCTTCTCACTGGTAAATTATTACCTAAAATGCACATTTCTATTTTTCCCAGTATTTCAAAGGGAACAAGGGATGTTCTGACCTCAAGCACAAGTAAAGCTAAAAGTCAAGTCAAGTCAAGTAGGCTTTATTGTCATTCCAATCATATACAGTGCAGTACACAGTCAAACGAAACACCGGTTCCCCAGGAGCACAAACCTACAGAGAACTATAAACTAACAACACAAAGTGCACATGTGCAAAATTCAGTGCAAAAAAAAAAAACAACAACCCCGAAATACAACATAAGAGAAGGAGACAATATACAAAAAAATGAATTTACTGTCAATTTAATTCTACTACATGCAGGGCATCTCCACAATTCTTAACCCAAAATAAAAAAGTACAGAAATTGGACACTAGGTGGCGTTATACAAGTACGCATTAAAAGTAAATCGTTTAATCAAGGTTACGTTTTCTGTGCATGCACAGCATTTCTGGTATATGCATGAATTTCCTCCTGGATCTCCAGTTCTTTGTGTGTTCAGGAAGTGATTCATCAAATTCATGTCTCAAATGATTCATCCAGGGTGTGTGTCCCCAACTGTGAAAAAAACAAAAACAGGGAATTTCAGGCTAGGCTTCAAATCCTAAGTGATGAAAATGAATAGATGTATTTTTATTTTGTATTTTTAGTCATCTTCTGAAACTTTGCAAACACAAAAACATTTGCAAAAAGTTCTTTACTTGTTGGAGATTTCTTTCTTGTGATCCAGTTCATCCCAGAGCAGTTCTGTAGGATTCAGGTGCATTGACTGAGCAGGCCGTTCCATTATAGATATCACTCTAGACGACTGTTTGCTCTCTAAATAACGCTTACAGAGCTCAGACGTACGCTTTGTAATAGTCCAGACGGCGCTGAAGTATGGAATGGTAGCTCCAAAACAACCAGAAACAACAAGAGCATAAGTAAAAATGAACATTGATACGTTTTCTGGTATCTGGAATTTTTATAAACAATACAGAAAATGCATCCTCGTTTCATCTTATTATAAACAGACCAGCATTCTGGATAAGTACTTCATTAAAATGTCAGTAACTAAATTATATTACAGTCATACACTAGCTGATATGTGTGAATGGTAGTTAAAGTGTAATTTATTAACACGCTTTTCTTTTTTTTTTTTTTATCTCTAGGGACCTGTCCAAAATAGAGTTTTAGAATAGACATGAACCCAGCCTCATGTTTCTGTCTCGGGGATTTCCTGGTTTCGTCTTTATCCTTTTCACTCTATACAGCCTTTAAATTCGACCAATATAGTAGGTTTAATGAGTCAAAGATCATATTTATTTTAAAGTTTTACCTTTGAGATACAATAACACTTATAGAAAGCAAACACTGAAAATCAGGAAAACACTGAGCCTTTCCTAATTAAAGTGAAATTCATACAACTTGGGAAACTTCCACATCTTTCCTGCCCTCCTGCTCTAAAACCTAATAGCTAGCTTGTTATGTTAATGCTAGTAAACTAGCTCACAATTTGGTAGGACCTCGGGCTACTTGAATCTGAAGTACACCGTCTCAGTAATTTATGATTCAAATTCATAGAAAATTCATAGAAATTATATTCATAGAAATTATAATGTAGAAGTTAATATTTTGTTCAGTTTCATTAGATAAATTAGAGCTCCAGCTAGATTAGCCTACAGGATCTGTGGCTAAAAGATTCAAAACACCAATGTATAAAAGTCTGCCTTTATCTACAATAGGGGTTCAAATTCCCCTAATCAGAAGCACATATATTTGGGTGGAGGGTCAACAGATTTGTTAAGTTGCTCATCAGATTTATTTTTGAGCTTTTGTTCAATGCAATAGTTTGGGATTTGAGTCATAACCATATGCTGCATTTTACAAGTGCTGCACATTCCTCCCCGCTACACTGCTGCGATCGTGAGGTTAGAAGGCATGAGGGAAAAACCCAAATTTATTACAGATCTCCAAATGGTGTACTACTTATACTACATATAACCCTAAAACTACTAGCACTGCACAGATAATATACTTTCCAATATATCATTTGTGCTCAAAGTAAAAATGTAGCTTAAAAACGGATGTTGTGAGGTTAATGCTTTCACTCCGAGGAATTTCGCTAATAACAAATTTAGATTTTATCGTTTTATTTCTTTTTTTTTTCAAAACTGATACACGCTCAAATGCTCAATGCTAATCCTGTAATAATCGTGTTTTCATTTTGCAATCGTAAACTACACGGAATCTGTGGGAGCTAAAAAAAAAAAAAAAAAAAAAACGCATGTGAATGATGGTAGAGTAAGAAAATAATCTTTCCTATAAATCCTAATCTTTGAATCCTAAATGTCATCCACCCAAAGTATTCAGGAGCACTGCAGTTTCCTGGAGAACGCTAATTGTGAGGTCGCATCTAAGCCGTTTTAGCAGCTAGCGGCATGTGTTTACGCGGCATGTGTAAACTTTGAGGGCGTACTAAATATAACATAAGATCAACTTCTGCACCGAAGCTCCTAATCCATTTTGTATTTACATTTACATCTTATTTCCATTTCCTGTAAAGATAGCGAACAATCGTGATGGGATGACTAGCGTTGATATTCACTACGGTGTATGAAACTGAGCAGGCTGCCGTTTTGCTTGATCTGGAATACATTTTGGTTGAAAATAATTCAGGTTAAAATAGGATTCGGATATGGGTCAGGTGTACAGATAGGATTAAAATCCGTCTCAGAATCATGGATCAAAATGTAAATACAGCCTTTGTACCACTACCAAATAGGTGCTTTTCTGCATTGAGCTATAATTAGTGAGGCCCTGTGACTGCTAGCCGTTAGTGTCAGATTGCAGTTTGCTGTATCTGGACTGGTGTAGCACCTGCTGCTAGCTGTAACACTCTCTTAAGCTTAGCACAAGGGTACAGGGATACTGTACATCTAATATGTTTTTTTTGTTTTAAAGCATCACGGCTAGTGCTAGTTTTTGTACATAATTTCTAATAAAAAAATTAAGATTCCTCTGGCGTCAGGTTTACGCCGGAGCTCCGTGGAAGCGAAAGGTTTCGGGTGGATATTCCAGTTTCCAGTTTTATGGTGATGGTCGAGGGGGCTGGACTTATCCCAGTGCTGAGTGACCTGACTGGATGAAAGCACAATCACTGAAGCACAGAGAAACTCATACACCCCGTTGGACCTTCATCTTCAGCTCTGCGGTACAGTACATGTCTTCTGTGTGTTCTATTGATTTGAGCAGCCATTCAAAATGGCGTGATATGGTGTAGCACTAAACTGCAAGTACGTATCGAACAATGATTTTAAATGAGGTGACAGATACGAATTGTTCTGAATCCGCTGGGTTTTTCCACGTAGTCTACTTTGTGCATTGGGAATCATTGCATGATCAATCAGTTTAAAACTTGCTAATTTAGCCATTGTTGCTGAGAACGTACTGTACACCTGAATGAAAAACCAAATCAGAATAAAATTCCCAGTAGTTTCTCCGTAAAACGCTTGAATTTCTGTGCGCGGATATTAAAAAGTAAAATGTTTGCAAATATATGATCTCTTTTATGAAATCAATGATCTCTCTTCTAATAATAGAGAGCTAGCATATTTGTAGACTTCATAGCATAATAGAAATGCACTAAAAAAAGAAGCATCCACAATGTATTTTTAGCAAAGCAATATTTAAAATATCTCTGCCTCATCTTTGTCTGTACGTTTGCTTTTGATCTTTCCAGCTCCAAAACCTGTTGGTGTTTGGATGCTGAACATGGAACGATGCCGAGTTTCTGAAACACAAAGGCAGTCCAACGGCAGTTAAGAAACAGTCCCCTATGCTTGGAGCTGAACAATGGAAAGCTGGGTTCTTGATGGAGACAGCTACTCCTTCCTGCGCAGTGCTCCACGTAACATCAACCTGCAGCACCTGGATGGGCCCAATCGTGTGGAGATCTTTGACATCACTAATATCCCCAGCCATCGTAGTGCGATATCTGAAACGACTTGCCTTTGTGACATTTTTGGGGATGATTGTGAGTCTCCGTCTCTCCCGAGCAGCCCGGCTGCTGCCTCTTCACTAAAAAAGGTTGCGGATGAACAGTGCGAAGATCTCAACGATTCATCAGGTTCTTACCATACAGCTAACGGTTCGGAGAATCTGAGTGACGGGAGTGACGCGTTTGAGGATTCGAAAGACACAAAAGATTCAATTTTATCTGAGACTGGAAAATCAAACACACAAGCATGTGATTTAACACTGCCAAATGAAGAAAGGGAAGATTCCTCCACTTCAAATGGCTCATTCAAGCCAGAAGGAAACTGGCAAGAATCTCAATTGTCGCAGGACACTGGCTTAGAGCGAGTTGAAAATTCTTCTGACCAGCAGCTAGTAACGTCAACGTCTGAATTTAGAGACACTAAAATTAGAGTAACTGGTTCCACACAAGAGATAATCTCTGCTGACCTCTTATCTGAAATCAAGGGTATTAGAGACCACACTACCTCGACTGAGCATAGGGAAACCGATTCACTGGACTCTTCACTTGCAAATAGGGATATACAGAGGAACAATACCACATCTGAGGTGAGGGAAAATGATTCACCACAAGAGAATAAAGATTCTTTAAAAAGCTTGGCATCTGAGGATACTCCTGAGGAGAATAATGATCTCAGCTGCTCTGGAGAGGAAGAAGAACAAATCTCTTTTCCCGACATTTTACTTACAGAAAACAACCCGACATTAAAAAGCGACTTTTCTTTGTCTCTGACCAACTATTCAAATGATGGCCTTGACTTTACTTCTCTTCAGAAGACTGATCTTTCTGCAAAAGATGAAACGCATGATCTGAGAGGAATGTCGGCGCCACTAGAACATGACAAAGTACCAAATAAATCAACATGTGTAGGTACATTTCTGTGTGATGATAAAGCAGGAATGTCAGACTTGAAAGACTCAAACACTTTATCTCCACCTACTTATGTGGAGGATAACTCTGGAACAGATGAAGCATCTATGCCTCAACACTTCACTATTTCTTCTGAAACAACAGAAACAGTACTCTTTGATGAACAGAGAAGCCTGACACCTTTTTCAGTCCCAACAGAAAAACTAACATCATGTGTGATCAGTGAGTCATGCTCCCCCTCTGGTTCTTCAGTAGATGTGGACTACTCAGAGCCACCAATAATAATACACTCACCTGTGGGTTTCAGTCTTTGCCCTTCACCAGAACCCAAGAAGACTTGTTTAGCTGGACCAGAAGATTTTGAGTTCACACCTGACAGTCCAGAAAGCGAATACAGACTTACACCTACAGATGGAGGTTCTGTTTCATCGTTCGATTCCAAACTATGTCCTACACCTGAGTCAAGGAGTGTTATGTCTACACCAGAGAACAATCCAAATGCCTTTATATATGAATTGAGTCCTGCGGCTTCTTCGGCTGAACTGAGATCTGCAAGCTGTTCTCCTGAAATCAAAATAACCACATATAGCTCCCAGAATCAACAGTCACTTCAGATTGAGAACAATGACTTTCCATCCCAAAATGAAGTTCTAGCACAAAACCATGATTTAGAGGAAATAATTCATGCAGAAGGTTTTATGCCAACTACACTTCCTGGGAAGGAATTTGCAGATAGGACTGTTTCAACTATCTACAACCTTTCATCAGCACATGGAGAAATATATAGTTTATCAACAACTTTACCAAGAGATACCGAGTCTCCTGATCTCAAAGGAACAAGATATGCCAAGAGCCCTATGTCAATTATGCTTCCGACAAACAAGATTATCTCCTCTAACGTTTCAATGGACAAGTGCACAATTGTTCCACATTCAGCCGAAAAAGCTACAGTGTCTCCTGATGTACATGAAATAAGATTTGTTGAAAATTCCATCTCAACAATACAAATTCCTGCAAATGAAACAACAAACATGGCCACCTCACCAGTCTCCAACCTTTCATCAACAGAAGAAGGCATAACCAGATCACCATTCACTTTAGGTATATCAGGAGACACATCATCTCCTGATGTATTCAGAGCAAAATCCACTGAAAACTCTATACCAAATACACTTTTCACAAAGGATAATGAAAATATGTTCAGCTCTCCCATTTTAGACTCTTTATCAACAGAGGGAGGAATTTCAAGACCCTCAAATGGAAGTGCACCAAGAGACACAGGATCTCCTGATAGAATTGTATGTGTGGAAAATCCTGCATCGACTACACTTCTCACAAATGAGCCCACATTTTTGGCTATCTCACCACTTTCCACCCCTTTCCAATGTCCAACAGCATCAAATGTAAGTATACCAGAAGATACAATGTCCCCTGATGTTGAAGCAACAACTGTTCAAAACTCCATGTCAACTATTCTTCCCATAAACGAGATTGAAAATGTGGTCATCACACCAATTACACACCTCTCATCAACAGAAGGAGGTATATCTAGATCACCATCAACTTTAACAAGTTTAACAAGAGATGCTAAATCCCCTGATATAGCACCAACAAACTATTTGGAAAGTCCTCTGAAACCCATAGTTTTTACAAAAAATACTACAAACAAGATTTCTTCAACAAAGGGAGGGATATCTAGACCCTCACCAAGTCCTGGTGTGCCAAGAAATACAGTATCCCCTGGTATAGATGAAATAAGGTGTGAGGAAATTCATATATTAACAACAGACCTAACAAATATGGACAACTCACCCATCAACCTTTCAGTAATAGAAGGCATACCTAAATCTTCAGGTGATTCGTGTATACATAGAGATACCATGTGTCTTGATATAGAAAAAACAACATACATGGATGGATCCAATGAGATTTGGACAAACGAGATGACAAATAGGCCAAATTCAGCCATCTCCACTGAAGGATGCATATCGAGATCACTATCACCATCAAGCATATCAAAAACTACAGTGTTTACTGCTGCAGATGGGTTGCGATCTATAGAAAGTCCTATATCAACCATACTTCCTGAAAACAAGGCTCCAAATATAGAAATGTCACTAACTGATGGAGGTCTACCTAACCCTGCATTTATTAAACCAAGAGATACCATGTTCCCTGATTTAGAAAAATCAGGATACGGTGAGAGATCAGAAGAGATTCTCACACAGGAGATTGCAAATGATGCCATTTCAAACATCTCAAACTTTTCATCAACAGAAGGAAGCAAATCTAGATTGTCACCAACTTCAAATGTACCAAGAGATACTTTGTGTCCTGAAGGAATTAGATGTGTACAAAGCTCTACGACAACCATACTTCCCGCAAACATCTCCCCTGTTTATAATTATTCCTTAACAGAGGAAGGCATATCTAGACAACCAGCAAATTTGTATACACCAAATAGAGATTCTACATCTGCTGATTATGAAGGAACAACATACAATGAAGGATCGAATTGTATTCCTATAAATGAGATAAAAAATATGTCTTCATCCATCTCTAAACCCATACCACCCTCAGTTATAACGACAGATTGGCTGTCTTCACTTACAGCGATATATCAAGGAAAACCTAACACATTTTATCAGCACCAGAACCGTGCATGCCTTTGGGATACATAGATAATCACCTCTTATTCAGTAAGAAGGTCGATAGTCCATTAATGGTACTGCCCGATGTAGGTCAAAAAGATGATACTGGCTGCAAAATGTCACTTAAAAACGGTAAACTACCTCAGGAAAATTGCACAATCATCACTTCATTACCTCATAGCCAAACTGAGAAAATAAATGATTTGTCCCCTGAACCAACTGCTCCCAAATTGTCTGTAAAACAAATCAAAGCAAATTGGGAAAAGATGAACGAACATTTTAAATTCTTTGAATCCGTGGCAAAAATCTAAAAAGACTTCAATGGTGCCTGTTGCAAAGGACAGTAATGACAGTGGAAATGTTTCAGAAAGAGAATTAGTAGGTAGTGCCAAAGCTTTTGGGCCGATTGGTATGAGACCCGGGGAAATCCCTGGTGTTCTACATAGTAACAATCATAGCATGTATGAAGGACAGTCATGCAGAAACAAGGGGTGGAGCGGGAAAAGGGTGATACAGGAGGAGCATGCATTAGAAAAAGGGGTGGGGAATTTAGCAGAGGGTAGTTACAGAGGGGAACAGGTTGACCTGTCATTCAGTACCAGGAATAGAAAAGGGCCTGCGAACCACAGCCCTGCTCCCTCAAGCCGAGACCCAAAGTCTGGAATTCCACCTCGCTATTTTGAGTCTCCCCTGGCAACTCAGGAGCAACAGAGTCTTCTCAGAGCACAGAACTTACAAAAAGAGAACAACAACAGTGCCAGGAGGGTCCGATCGTCTTCTCAAGGCAATTATCGTGGTGCTCGTTATCTTTCTTTAGAATCTACTAGCGAGACTTCCAATATGGGAAGCGAATTCGATGCCGCAGACACAGAGGTGAAGTGGTTCGCGGACCAGGCCTTCAGGGGCCTATCTAGCCCTCAGGTGGATTACTTGGATGTTTACAGTTCAAGCCGTGAGTCATCGACGAATGTTTCGCAGCCTTCTACAGTGGACAGTCCAGGTTCTGCTACATGGATTTCCTATGCAGATTTGCATGACTCATTACATGAAAATGACAATGCTTTATGTCATACTGCTGCTTTTTTACCCAGTGGTACACTCAACCCAGCAAAATGTTTCGACATGGGTAGTTTTGAATGTGTGGACGTAGCAGTGGAGAGCAAGGAGGAAACCAAGAGAGGAAAAAAGACGGTACCAAAAAGACAGATCCAGTTTAAGCGACGAAACATTGATGAGAGTGGAGTAAAAGCTATGGATTCATTGTCCACAGAGACCTGTGCAAGGGAGACATTTGTTCGTCAACATAGCACCCCAGCATCCATGCAGGAAGATCTGGCTAAAGGCAACCATGAAATTCAAACTGGTAAGAAGATGCTCCAGAAGTCTGCTTCGTTAGATGAATGTTCACCCAAGAGTAAAATTGCTTCCACTGTTATCAAGAGTGTTCTTTCTAAGAAGATGGACACGGCTACAAATGAATCTTTAAAAAGTGAACCATGTGAGGATAAAAAGAAATACAATGAAACACTTTCTGTCATGGAACTGAGTAATGCAGAAAGGCCAAGTTCCAGAGTTCCCTCTGAGTACAGTTTGTCTTCTGAGGACTTTGCAGGCAATGAGGAAAGAAGCCCTCATCCTTCTAGGAGAAAGTATTGGCCTCCCAAAGTTCCTCCCAAGCCATTCTTCAAACCTAACAGTATACCTTCTAACAACAACCCTGCAGGTGTTGTATTTCAGGATATACCATTTGTAAATGATCAGATAAAACCCATAATGGTTGATGCCATCAAAAGCAAAATATCCAAGCAGCAAGGAAGTACTGAAAAGGAGGCAAGTAAGTTGGGAGAAACATTTAGCAGTGAATCAGGAAGTGCTAGTAACCGAGCACCAAACTGTACTGCAGTTTGTGTTGCAAGTACACTGAGCAGTGTTAACAACCACCGCATGACACCAGAAACCTGTAAACAACAGGAGAGCAGCAACAGTATGTTCTTGTCAAAAACCCCTGAAATCACTCTCAAGCCTTGTGCCATCAAAGATAAAAATAAGTCTTCCACAAAGGCATTTGTTTGTCCTGAACCGCAAACATCCAAAGACACCTTATGTGAACCTCAGTTAGAGGAAACAATTAAAGAGCAAATGAGTTTCAAACCAGGGCTTGAGTCAGAAAACGAAGAGGATATTGAAAAAAGCAAGGCAAAATCTGTTATACATAAAGTAAGGGATGTCAGGAAACTAGTCAAGAACACCTACAACCTGTCCTTTAAAGCATCGAATACTACTCATGTGGAGGATGTGCAGGAAAAAATGCAGCCAGAAAATCCTCATCCATTGCAAATTGAATGCAAAGCTATCAGCTGGAAAGACAAGACATCATCTTGCAGTAAGTCAACCACCCAACAAGATGTAGAAGAAATGTCTAACAAATCAAAGCATTCACAAATGGATTCACCACAAGAAAATGATGTCTGTATTACAAAAATAACAGCCGAAACTTCCTTGCCAAATGTTCAATATTCTGACATGGACTTTTTGGATAAATGCAGCAAAGTATCAAAATCTGGCAACAGTGAACGGCCGGCACAACTAGAAACGCCTCCAAGACCATCAAGTAAGGAGATATCAACATTAGTTTTTCTGCAAGATAGCACACCCAAGTCTACGCAGAAGCCAACAATTCCTGCCTCCCCTAGTGCAAAGATTGCCAACAATAGCCATTCTGTGTCAATGTTACGGAAAGAAAAGGGGATGCAAGCCGACATTGGGGTGTGTGACGTCCTGAGTGAAGGAGCAGGTGCTAAACCTAAGCATATCAACAGGCTAGAGGTCCCCTTGCAGACCTATGCATCAGGGGAAACCTCAAGTGAACTGCAGAAAGGAGAAAAAGAAGTTGTTGATTCTTCTCCTGAACAGAAGACATCCCTAAACAATGGTCTACAGACGAGTAGAGGGATCTTGCAGGTTAGGAGTTCTCCAAAGCCAAAGGAAGTGAAAATTCTTCCTACTGGAAAAGCAGGTGTCAACCAAAGCCAACCTGCAAACGAACAAGAGGTTACATTTGCCACTGAAAGCAAGGCAGAGGTAAGAACAATTTCCAACAAAGCAAAAGTTCACGCAATGGCAATTACAACATCTAAAGAGATTGAGTTACCTATTCAAGTGAGGTCAATATCCAGTGACAGGCCAAAGCCATCTGTGTTGCCAAAACCAAACTACAAACAGCCATTTGCAGAAATTAGATCAACATCAGCAGATATCACACCAACGTCTTTTTTAAAGGAGCAAACAAATTTAAAGAGTGATGTTAAAATAATCGAGACATCAGCAACAGTGATACACAATGAGCCGTCCGACAACACTGCCTCGAGCCATACCAAAACTTTAGCTGTGTCTGCTGTATCCAGCCACAAACCTCAAACTACCCCACTTACAACAATGTCAAGTTCTGTGCAGAAATCAACAGCTTCTACAAGTAGGCAAGAGGTATCTATCACTTCGATACAAAACTCCAGCAACCAGCAACAGGAAAACAATCAAGAACAAATGATACCTGCATCTCTTTATCAAACCTCACCAGTAGTTTCACAAACCGATACCAACATGCAGCATGCAATAAGAACGTCAACTAACGATGATTTTCGTTTCCCTACATCGGACGATCCACCCAGCTATGATGAACGTGAAAGTTTCAGCCCCTTGCACGTTTCCGATTTGCCCCCAAGGAGGCAGAACAGATATCATCCCACCACCAAACATTCTGTTTGCTCATGTACATCTTGTGCCCAGCCTCAGTTTGGCCATCCCTACCATAGCTCCCAAAACCAGACACCCCCAATTCCTCATTCACCAGGCCAGGTGATTTCATACCCAGGTGCACCACCACAGGCGCAGGTTCGTCCTCATAAGTGCCGGCCAGATGGCCAACCCTTAAATTATACATCTGTATCACCAAAAACTGCAGTACAACAGTCTCCGGCCATGGTTCAGCCAATGCACCACTCTCATACTTGCCCTGCGCCAGGCATACAACTCTATGGTAATGAGCAACAGCAATCTTCTACTCAGCACATGGAAAGACGTTCAGGTAATCAACGTTCACCACAAGCTCCAAGCGGTGCAACGTATCGGGAGCACAGTCGTTCACCCAGTATCGCTGCACTGGACACTAGATCCCACTTTTTTAATCCACAAGAACTACCACCAGCTTTTGGTAATGAATATGGAAGTGATGGTTCTGGGAATGGAGGCATGTTGTACCCCGAAAATGCAAGTGGGCTCGGGTATGGCCAAGGCCCCCGTCGTGTTCTTCTTGATCCTGAAACTGGGAAATACTTCTACATTGAAGTGCCAATGCAGCCATTGAGAAAAATGCTGTTCGATCCAGAAATCGGCCAATATGTAGAAGTTCTAATACCACAACAGGCTATGTCCAATTCTAGCATGTATCCTCCAACTTCAGCTCCATACCAGGGTCCATACCATGGTCAAGGGCTATATGCATCCCAGTACCTTCCTTATTCGATGCCACCCCATCCTCAGTCTGCCCAGCAACCGCGACATCCAGAGCCCTCCGTCCCGACATCGCTCCATCAAAACACCATGGGATATGGAAGCTCAGCAAGCCAGGCGCCAAAATCAGATGTAAAAGGACATCCATCGTTGGATCAGAGCTATTTAGAGAGCATGTATTACATTCCGACTGGGATAAATGCAAGCCCAAATTCTACACCTTCAGACTGCTACCACAAACCAGCAACAAATATGCCTGCTGCTGGTGGCAGGAGGGCATGAAATAGCTCTAGATTTTGCATTTGTAGTGTGTGGTGCTATGCAAGCTTCTACACTACAGTTTCCAGGAGCTTGTGACAGATTACACCCAGTAAAACTATTTCAAAGTACTGTAATACAGTGTAGGCTGTTCTTCCTTTGTTTCTAGCACCAAAATCCTCCTTAATCTACAAATAAATTGTTGCCCAGCTGTGGAAAACATTTTCAATATACACCTTTACAGCGCTGCAGTGGGTTGTTTGAAGAGCTAATGCTAAAATGAAGCCCATTTACAAATCTAGTCATCAGTCCATTTGCCAGAGCTGGTGACCAAAGTACTTTGATGTGTATGTTTTGCTTCTTAACTCAAAAATACATTTGTCTCAAGCCAATATCATGTCTATTTGCATTTCACTGAACTGTTAGCCCACAACACATTTTACTGACCAGAAGGAATTGAGCAGTAATGACTCGATTTACACAGATTTCAGACAAAGAAGCTTAAGGTGTCGTCTAAATCTCAATGTGTAGATATCAAATTCAGATTTTAACACAATTCACTGTAAATGACTGGTTTTCTAATGATTAAAAAAAAATTATCACACACTTTTACCAAATTAAAGGTATTTGTTCACCACTGCAATTTATGCATTCTGTCTTTTCTTTATGACCGCTTTGAGTTTATTAACCTTCAAGTAATTTGTCAGATAATTTGGTATATGAATTTGTCTAGTGACCTAGAAAATTCAGTGCATTCAAACTATTCAAATGGATGGAAACTTGATTAACAAATAATTGAACACAAAGTGTAGCTTGATTGATAGTACTACATTTCAATCCATCCATCCAAATGGATTGTTTTTGTGCTCAATATAGAAATCATACAGTATAAATGTATTACATTATTAATTTATTATTTTAGACTTTTAAACGAAACAAGTGCATTTTCAAGCATATGTTGAGAGGTAGTATTTTAGAAGAATATCCTTAATTTGTCACATATACATTAAAGGAAAATTATTTTCTTCATATATCCTAACTTGTTCGGAAGCTGGGGTCAGCCATGGCACAGCACTCCTGGAGGGCAGACAGTTAAGGGCCCAAGAATGGCAGCTCGGCAATACCAGGACTTGAACCACCAACCTTTTGACCAGTAACCCCGTACCTTACCCACTAAGCTACTTCACTCCCAAATTCCCGAACCCGAATGCCATGATTTCAAATCCCACTCAAAAAATGCTGACACTCATTGGCCCCTGAGTGAGTCCCTTAACTCCATAGTTGCATGAATAAGATAAGATGCTTTGGAGAAGGGCATCTGCTGCATGTCGTAAATGTATTACTCAGGAAGTCATTGGTAGACCCATACTACCACCTGGTGGTGGCTGATCTATAAATATGATAAAGATTATTTTAGTATTATTTGATGTAATAAGTACAATAAGCATAAATAGCTATAAATTTTACATTTTAATATGATAAAAAAAAAAATGGTATGGAGGAAGCGCTTACTTTGTGGTGAATCAATCGATAACTTTAGAGGCACACTTGTAGGGAGTGGCCCATTCACATTTTCGGCATTTAGCAGACACCCTTGTCCAGATCGACATACAAAAATGTATATGTGACAAATATGTGGCCTTAGTAGAACTAAGTACATGCTCTTAAACAAGTATGTGTAAGCAGGTACGCCTCTGATTACACTGCTGGATAAATGAAATGTGATTTAAAGAAACAGCTTTTTTAAATTAGTCCTCATACTAATAGTGAATTTTTTTTTTTCTGACCAGTCGAGCACCAACGGAATTAACTTCTTTAACAATTTTAGCCTTGACCACCCACTACCCTGTCGTCAGTTCACCACTGTTCCTTCTTTGGAGCACTTTTGATAGATACTGACCACTGCAGACCTAAAACATCCCACAAGAGCTGCATTTCTGGAGATGCTCTGACCCAGACGTCTAGACGTCACAATTTGTTAAACTCGCTCAAATCCTTACGCCCATTTTTCCTGCTTCTAAAATCAACTTTGAGGACAAAATGTTCACCTGCTGCAATCAAAATGTTATCTCTTTCTGTCTTCTTACAGAAGTACTCCAACTGATCAGTAATCCATTTTGATTTGAATTCAACATGATTTTTCATTCATTCCTCATTAGGTTTAGATTACGTGGATTCCCTTAATAAACATATTAAATCATTAATATAAACCTATTAATGACTGAAAATGAATCACCACCTAACAACTCATCCGATTTGACAAATCAGCATTGCTGCGGTAAAACAATTGAGGAATCTCCCATCAAACTGCCAATAATAGATGTATAAATCTATTTTTGGTGAAACAGCACCATCAGATTAGGCAGAATGACATCATATAACAAGGCAGGCATGATCACAGGGTGGTCCAGGGGGTGTTTTGGAGTTTTGTGTTTCCATTTTATTCTTCCACACAGATCTCAGAGTTTAGTCCCGTGCCCACCCGCATGCATCAGCCGCACCCTCGGATGACCGCATTGAGTTTCCTGGCTTGTCTGATTGCAATGCAGGACAGAGGCTGATGAGAACTCCCACTGCGTCCTTTCTGTGTTATTAATCAGATAACATTGGTATAAGGGTTCACCCCATGCGTGGGCTACAAACAAAGAAATAAAGTTCACAGTTCACGTATGACTTCATTTGGCACATGTTGCTATGGAAATAAACATTTTCTTTCGGAAAGGCATGGCAGGGCTTTTTGGAAAAATGGATGCCAATTTTTAAAAAATGAAATCACAAGGCACAGCCCTAAAGGCAGAAGTCTATGGTATGTTTCATTTACACTTGTGAAATCATGGAGTACAGTATGTCCAAATTTGCATGGCCTTGAGACACAAGCTTTACCTTAGTGGTATAACAGGAGGAAGATAATACCCCTGCAATGAGACATGCAGGGTGCAAGACCATAAAAGGTCTTGTTCCGTACGTGACTCGAGCGTGCTGTCAAACAGAAACATGAATGAACTCGCACAAGCTCAGCTTACCTGTGTCTCAGGTACACCTGGTATACAAAGAAGATTAGGAAACCTGTAGGATTCCGGATATGTTGAGTCTCTAGGCAACCCACATTCCAAATAAACCAATAGGCCAGGCATACACATTCCTCAGCATGGGGGAGGATTATTCAGACTATGAACCACCGGGTGGCGCAATCACAACCACTCACCCTGATGAAGTTTGGTTACATCAGAGTATGTAGGCAGCGATTTTGCATTATCGAAGGTTGATGACAAACTTCCTCATTCATCAAATGCTTTTTTTTTTTTTTTTTTGTGAAACCTTTGAAAAAAAACCCATTTAAGACTGATAAGATTCCAGAACGCAACGATTATACAGTTAGCTGGATCATGCTGAGATATCAGAAATACTGCTACTAATGCAATATACACCACTACAGGAGCCGGGAAAAAACCTTTTTCTAATCCGTTCTGTCCAATAATAAGGGAGCTGGAAAATCACTTACCGGCTAGTGAGGACTAGCAGCAGGTCAGACTGCACTGGGAACAATGTGTATTACTACAAGGCCGGTGCTTGTCAGACACAACTCTCACTGATGACAAATCAAAATGATTGATTAACCTGGATTGGAAATTGTTAGAAGTGCACTGATTGTGTGTCAGCATTCATCTTAGTTTTCTTCCCTAAAACACGTCGAGCGCATGGCTGGACGTGGCAGTGGATGATGTAATGGCCTGGACACTTCACTCAGTCTGAGTTACCAGGGCTTCTTTGGGACGAACTCCTGAGCTGGGTCATAGACTAATGAGGAATGGAAAGAATGTCAAACGAGACTAAAACACAGCCAACAGGATGGCCTGTGTGTGTGTGTGTGTGTGTGTGTGTGTGTGAGAGAGAGAGTGAGAGAGCGAGAATCACCCAAGCATTATCATAGTGGGGCTAAGGTACAAATGAGCAAATTCCTAGAAGTCTTTAGTTATAACATATCAAAGGTTCAACTTTATGTCTAATCATTACAATGGTCAGCATGAGCTCTAATTGGAGACAGTAAACCATTGAGTGTAACGAGTGAGCAATAAAATGTCTAATGTTTTTAGCATTCACATGTGAAAAGTGAGAGTCCGTCTCCTTGGAAACAGCTGAGGCCGGTCGGGGATTCCCCTCTCAGCTCGGCGTAGGTCAAGTCCTTTCGGATGCTTCTCATCTCCCACACGAAGCTTGTGTAGTACCAAACCAGACACCAAGTCAAACAGACACACCATGTCTGGACAAAGATCTCACTGTCTCTGGAAACACTGTCTCCTTTTTTTTTAATTCAGATTTTTTAGTCTTGTTCAAAACCCAAGGGACTGGTTTTCCAGACACATATAACATTTCCAGGCTAATTCATAGACTAGGCTTCATCTGCATCCAGGGAGTAGCGGGACAAATGACAGAGCTCATTTGAGCACATGAGTAAGGCGTAGAAAGTCATGTGTCACTGCTTTGGAGGTCCGTGTTCAATAAGCAGTTAGCATTTTTACTTTTGCATGCTGTAAACTGCTGGGAGTTTTTGTAGCTCAAATATCAACCGCATATATGCAGAGGCGTACAGACGCTTCTGAAATGTTCATTTTTATTTGAAAAAACCTCAAATATATTATAATAACATTGTTCTTTGAAGCCTTTGAACCATAACTCGGGCCTGTTTTTTTTTTTAATGATGGTGCAGTAATGAAAATCATCATCCATGACTACACAACGTGTCATTATTTAGTTATTAATGCTAAAAACCTTACTTAAATGATTAACCTTACTTGTGAATTATATAGAGTGGGTTATTCAAAGTGGGTTACTGCTTTGAAAACAGTATACTTGGTTGTCTAATTGGCTTGTTATCCTATTATTAATTTATTCTATAGATAGATAGATAGATTTCTTATAGAAATTTCAACTATTTCAGAAACGATTCATAAATAAACACATATGCAACTTTAATGTCTTTTACCAGCAGTCATGCACCACAAAAAACACTTGAACCACTCGTGCCCAGCTTCCCATATGACATTTCAACTTCCATTCTTCTTTTTAATGCTTTTTTGCTGCTTGTAGGGACTTTTTCTTTTACACTGGGGTTAGTTATCCCAGTCAGGTATGGCCACATTGTTAGTTTTTTGAGTGTGTGCTATTGCTTCAATGCAATTGAACCAGTGTGTCATTATTTGTTGTAGGTTTAAGGAAGCCAAATATGTTAATCTCTAATGTTGTATTTAATACATCATGATGAATCACCAGTTGAGGGTTTGCGCTAAATCTGCTCAGGTTTGGCTTACAGTGCTTTCCTCAGTACTCAGTGGGTGAACATAATTAATTATATATAATAAGTGATTGGCTCGGGATTTAATATTTATACACACAAATATACAGTATACACACACACACACACACACACACACACACACACACACACACACACACACACACACACAGACACACACACATATATATATATATATAAATATGTGTGTGTATACTGTATATGTCTATATGTGAGTGTGTTTTTATAGCTGCAGTGATGTAATCGATAACAAGAACTAACTTACTTCATCCACAACAGTGAATGTAACTATAAACAAATAAATCAATCAAAAATTACAACAGAAATCACGCCCTTTCATGTTTTATAGCTTATGTCATATATCTTTGCTCTGATTTGAGGTTCTTCCAACGAATTTATTTGAAGAAGTAGTGATTAAGACATTGGACTTCTGATCGAAAGGTTGTGAGTTCAAATTCCCAGCACCACTAAGTTGGGCCCTTGAGCAAGGCCCTTAAGCCTTAAGTGCTCAGGTGTACAGTAGAAATAAAAGAAATTGTTGCTCTGGATAAGGGCAGTTGGCAAATGCAATAATGTAAATGTATTGTGTCTTGCCGTTAATGGTGTGGTTTAGTTTTGTTTCCAATCATCCAAACATGACCTAATCAAATGCCTGTCGAGATTTGTTCACCACTCCCTGTCAGTCCAACTAGTATCGCGCTTGGAAATAAATTAAAGCTAATTAGTTGCAGTGAAGTTTGACATGTTTCATTTTCAACATCGCGCTATTCTTAGAAGCATGCGTTGTTTGCTGCAAAATACTTATCAGGCGAGGCGATGACTCTGGAAACTCTGACAGAGACCTTTCTGTTTGGTATCGTCCCCCAGGCTCCTGAAAAAATAAGCGGCTTTGTGTATCTGTCCACTCCTTCGCTTTGATGTGACACCTATCAGTGTTGAAATTTAAGCAAAAAAAAAAAAACCTGTAGTGTGTGGCATGCGAAGTATTATGACCACCCCACCAGCAAAGAATGCTGAAATGAAGTGCTGCGAAAACAAACGTCAGCCTGTACAGGAAGTTCAACGCCATTGTGTGACTGAGATCATAAAATAAAATACATCCTTTAATAGGACAGGGCCCTGACACGCAGTAGGGAAGAGCTTTTCAGACTGCCATTTTTTAGAGATCAAACAGGTCACCTAGAATGGTGATGCAATAGTGAGTAATCTTGTGATATGATCGCTGATGGCCAGTAAGAGCGGGTGCTGTTACTTGGAGAGGCATAAGGATGACATCAGCTTGTTGTAGTGAGTGGTTTTGAAATATCAGATGCACAATAAACCCCTCTCTCTTTCTCGCTCTCTCTCTCTCTCTCTCTCTCTCTCTCTCTTGCTCTCTCTCATTCTGTTTCTGTTCATGCACTCATTCACATTCCAATGCACACTTCCTTTTCATACACTTTCTTTCATTTCCTTGTGCACTCACTATCTATGATATTCTCAGAAAGCCCATTAAAAACTCGGTACTGTATTTTGTTGGTGTTTGTGATATTACACACTGAATTCTCATTTTCTGTTCTCATGCATAATAAAAAATACGCATTTTTCCGCACGATTCCCTGAACTGAGAAAGTAAAAAAAAAAAAAAAGGAATATAACTGTGACCAACGTTAGCAAGAAGGTTTTAGGTTCAATTAAAGATTCATTATGAAGCAGCTTCTGTTCACTAATATTACGATGCAGTGTGATCTGATTTCGATTTGATACAATGCGATACGATGCGATGGAAAAAATATGCTTTACAAATTAATATGCTACTGATAGTTCACTTTTACTAGTGCCTTCTGGCTTCTTACGCAAGGCACTTTCACAAAAACGCTTTTGTAAAAAGAAAAAAGATTAAATAAAACCAGACGATAATTTTCTGTTCTGTCTCCAGGAAGTTACAGCTCTACCTCTGCCATGTTAATCTGTATTCTATGTGACTCTTAGACACGCCTCGGTCTCTGTAGTGTTGTGATACGTCATATTCGAGAAACAGATTATAAGGAGAAATTAATGTACATATAAAAAATTGGTCAAAAATTTTTGATCACTTTCTAAATATTAAAAGTTATTATATATAAATAAATCAGATTTCAAAAACGCAAATATGTTAAAAATGATGCATCACGATACAAAGGTCGACTTGTATCCATCAGATACACACTTTTTTTTTTTTTTTACAATCTTACCGTCCATAGTCAGAATGAAACGAATGACCTTTTCTTACTCTTTCTTGCCGACTAATAATAGAATTTAGAAATTTTAACGCAGTTAACTGGGTGTTAATAAATATTTGACATGATTCCCTGAACTGGGAAAGTCCAAAAGAAGAAATATAATGATGACATTGTGAGCAAGAAGGTTATACAGTCGATCTGAAAGGAGTGACCCTTTATTTATTTACTCCAGACTGACCAATAATAGAAATCTAAAAGTAGTTAATGGGGTGTAAATACATATACCTATAAAAATCTGAACTCTTCAGGCAAAGATTGTGTTCAAACTGATAGATAGCATTAAATCGCAATAAAAGTAGCAGAATCTGTTAAATGCAATGACATCAAGGATTCATTATGGATTTTTTAAAATGAGTCAGATATCTAGTTCATCCCAAAACTACAGAGTACATACAGCATTATTATCAATGAAAACCTTCACTTAGTTTAATACTGATTTGTTGATGGTGTACTGTAGCCACAAGGGCGGCTATTAGGGCAGTTTATAAGTTAAAACGTGTAGGTGAAGCAGGTATTTTTGTGAAACACTTTTAGAAATTCTAACTAGTTTTGTTGTTCTGATTTTTTTTTTACATTTGTGTTTATGCGTCAACATAGAGACATTAACAGGGAAATGAGCCAGTTTCCGCTTAGTGCCCCCTGAAAAAACCCCTGGGAATGTGTGACTGACCAGTTTTGGTTTTAATGTCTGTCTGAACCTTGGGCAAATATTGTTAGAGTTCATCGCTGGTTTCAGTTTTGAATGACATTATATAATGCACTAAAATACCCTTCAGACATGAATTAGTGAATTGGTAGTAAATAGGTTTTACACAAAAGGAAGCGCTGGAGAAGGAGTCCCAGCAAAGAAAAAAGATAAAAGGATTGATGCTATTTGTATAGTGTCTGCATGTGACTCCAGTCTTTCCTCAGAACGCCTTCCGTCGGAATGACCTTACAAACGACGGTCCTGCTCCTACTTCCTCTGGGCATTGTAATCATCATTTCGTCTTTCCTCCTTTTCCTGCTCCTCAGAGCAAAAACATCAAACTCGCCAGTGCCATGACTGGGCACCGCAATCTTGCCAGAACTCAGCTCGAGCTTCTCAGACACGTGCTGGATTTATCTTGCCGTCACTCGGCTCTTACGCAAAACAACTCACCACACGGTTTTTTTTATTTCCAGTGGTTCGAAGCTCATGCTTTTACAGACAGCTCCTGGCCTCACATTGCGCTTTTGAGTATTTATTCTAACAGTATATTTAGTGGCTGACGGTTTGCTCATACCATGCCGGCCATGATAATGAGGCGGGCCAAAGCTATATTTATCAGGGTGGGGGGGCGGTATTCCTCAGCGGCGGAACTCACACACCGAGTGACACACACTGAGGCTAACATCCAACTCACTGAATGCATAGAGAAATGACGGCTGTGTTTGTTCCACCAGTCTGGGACGGTTCACTACAGTAATAAGAAGTTTGAGGTTTTGGTGTCTGGCCTTGTTAGTGAGTGTTAGGAAGAATGCTTCACGCTTCTTGCGTGGGTGAGTGTGTGTGTGTGTGTGTTTGCGGTGTGTGGTAGGATGCAATTTACCAGTTTGTAAAGAAAACCAGTTCGTATTTGTATCAGCTTGCAGATGATTCACTCATTAACACCTTTCGAATAGAAACCATATAAACCAATAGACAAGGTTGCAAATATGGGGAGGAAAAATACAGGGTACCAAAGATTTTAGGCAAAAGGGATACATTTCAGAAACCGGCAACGCACAAGAATTTCTCTAAAAACCCCCTTGACGCAGTCTGTGGCTATTTATACCTCCTGTCTGACCCGTAATACAATAAGCAGGAACTGAAAAGAGGATGAGAGTGAGACAGAAAGCTGACTTTACTAAGATGTTGGAAGTTGGAAGTCATTACTTTCAACCCCCAAGAGGTCTATATTATCATGCCGTCCCAAAATCTAGCCTTACAAAGCATAATCTGTTGTTTCTTTTAGTGATAAGTGTTTTATCTGTGCTTAGAAAAATTGCAATAATATATCACCTGGTCTTCACACAGCGGTCGGTATAGTTTTTTAGTAGTGATGGAAAGATCGGATCATTTTAGCGACTTGGTTCTTTGAATCTCGTTCATCAAAATACATACATTTTTGAGTCATTTAGGTCATTTCGTTGCTTTGATCATAAATAAAATAACCACATTTTCAATAAGCAGATCCCCAACACGTCCACATACACAAACCTTAGACTATAGTTCCGAGCTAAGGACAAATTATCATAAATACAATGAGAAGCTCATCTCTCATATCTTCTATAATGCAACAATTCTGACCAAAAGAAAAAAGATCTGTTGCATTGTGTAGCGTCTGTGGAAGTCAGGTGACAAAAGAACAAATGACTCGGACTAGAAGAGTCGGGAGATAAACTACTCAATTATGTTTTCTGTCTATAACCTACAGAGATCTGGGGCGACTCATTCTTTTGAGTCACATTAAAGACTCGTTCAAAATACATGAATCGTTAATGAACGACCCTTTGCTAACTATCAGCAAGTCGGACAGAAGTGAAACCCAAAGTGCACTTTATTCCACATCCACACTTGTTCTGTGTACCGTTACGAAAATCTCATTTACTGTAATTCTTTGTTCTTTTGTTCAGTTGTTCTGTTGTTGTACTGTGTAAGTGCACTTGTACACTTCCCAATGTGGTTAAAATGACAATAAAAAGCACTTGGCTTGACACTTGTAACCCATCTGCTTAAAGGTCCTGTGATGATTTTCTACTCACCATGGTTGTAAAAAGTAGATATTTTAGCTACTGTGGACTTCCAGGTAGCTTGGACTAGTCAGGCAATTTTCCAACATTCTCCTTGAGAACTGATGCTCATGTTGTTTTTTTGACGTAAACACAAATGACCGTTGGGTCTCTGAGAAGATTAGAAGTTTCATCCAGCACCAACAAAATCCCACGACATGATTTTATGTACACACGTGGACATAAACTTCATCAGTTTCATAAATTCCAATAATTCATTGTTTTTTAAATTGCTTCTGTTAAATCACAATTTAAAAGCAATGTCTGATTTTCATTAATTCATTTTCAGTACACTTATTACAGTGACCATTGTGGGTTTTGAAGACCAAGGAACTATCACAATAGACCTTGGACAAAGGTTTGGAAAAGTGTCAATCAGTGTTTGGCTATAAAAATGAGCCCAAACCTTTAACTTCCCCCAGAGCACCATTAAATCCATTTATTTAAAAAATAGAGTGAAACACAACCTCGACTCTAGGAAGTTTTCCAACAAAATTCAGTTACTGGGTAAAGTGGGTGATCAGTCAGACAAGCAGAAAAGCCAGGAGATACATTTTCAATTGAGGTCCAAGTTATATTACTACAAAATGTGGGAAAGATCAAAGAGGTTAAATATGTATGCGAGCCACTGTACAGAAAAAATTCTTACAGCTTTATGTGGTAGGTCCAGAAATGGTTCTGAAGTGATCCAATGCAGTGGTTTTGGCTCTGGAAGAATACACTATATACTCAAGATCTCACAAGAACTGAAGATTTATATGGACTCAACCAACAGACTGCGTAAATAAACTGGAATTCAGTTCTGGGTGAAAGTTTGAGAATGAAACAGCTTGTGCGGGTGAAACCGGTGGTCATTCCTGGAAAAACAAACAAACATTTGAAACCATCGTGGAGGCATTTCATTCAAGCCAAACTGCAAGACTATCCGATTTGCTCTAGCAAGACTAGTTCTCACAACAATGACCAGCATAAACTAGCTTGGACCGGCATGACATGCATGAGCTCAAACAGGCGCTGTGGGCCTTTGACAATTACTTTCAGCTTTTCATGTCAGTAGCTGTAATTTAACAGCCAAAACAGTGAAATAAAACAAAGATAATAAGGTCAGATTTTGTGGTTCAACATCTTTATTAAGGACAAACTAAGTTCAATTGAAAGCATTGTTCAGCCAGCATTATATTACAGTAGCAATGTGAGGTTATTTGAAGAGGGTAAGGACAATTCTTTAGTCTTATGAATCTCCCATTGGGGTCAGATTTCAGAACTTTCATTGCTTTCACCAAACTTTCTTCACACGTGGGTTTCTCAACATTATTTCACTTCCGCACCCACCCTACTTTGCCAGATTTCGCTTCGTCGTCTTCCCATAGATAAAGATCCAGCTCAAAGGTCGTTGTTTTGACATCACTGCGGAGATCCAGCGAGAATAGCAGAAGGTGCTTGGCAGGCTTCGAAAAGAAGACTTTAGGGATACGTTCCAGAGGTTTCAGGAACTCTGGAAGCACTGTATTGCTGTGCAAGGGGAATATTTTTAAAGGTGATATTGTGTAAACGTAGATATATAAAGTACTTTCTTGTAAACAAAGCGAATTTTGAACCACCTCATACACATATTCACACCTTGGGGACAATTTATAGTCACTGATACAACCAGGTGATTTATAGCTAAGGTCAGAGTGCAGGGTAAGCCTTGATGCTAGGAGCAGAGAGGGTGAAGGACTTTGCTGAAGAGCCCAACAGCAGAAGCTTGGCTGGGACTCGAACTTCTGATCTTCTAAATAGTAGACGAGAGACTTAACTGTTGTCTTTGAAGACAGTAACTCAAGTTAAAGCCAGTGATCGAGAAGATCTGACGAGGCAATTCTACCTGCTACACCAACAATGATGACGTTCTTTAAAATAAAGAACTGAAAAATAAACTAGAATATGAGAACAATATTTAGATATTAAGGGATGCAGTGCTTCTATTTCTATATAAGAAATGAATGAACGCACCAAAGAAAAAGAAAAGGACAGAGTGAGTGGCATTGTGAGACACCATACATTCATGAGATTCTTTTCTATGTGTACATCATGGAAGAAGTCAGTCAAGCCTGAACAATAAGATGCAGTCATCTTCAGGAGAAAGAATTTAAGGCTGAAATCTTGATGGTTTTAGTCCTTCAGTTTCTGTTCTAATGGGCTGTATGAGGTTCGTTGTTGAACAATAGCTTTTTTGTAGCTGCTAAAAAGGTTGGCAGCTCTTATAGGTCAAGATTTGGTTCCTTGATCAAAGGTTTAATAGAATCCAGTAATTTCCGATGGCCAGTAAATTATACATGATACTTGACTTTGAAGAGATGCGGAACAAGATTGAAGCAATTGGATGAATTGAGTTCAAGCATTTCTAAAACTTTACAGCTCACTATACTGTATTAGATTACTGTATCAGATAGCAAGTTCTCTGAAGGCTGAAGATGTACTTTAACAGCAAGACTTGGGCCAGTCCTTCTGTTGTACTAGGGGGCAGTTACATAAGAACCTTTTTGTTCTCCAAGTATTTTGATATTTTAAAAACATCACATTGGACAACTAGGTATGCTGGAAATGTAGGGACAGACTGGATAGTAAACATTTTGCTCACCTGAAAGCATGGAAGGTGAGGTGGTGCAAACTAAAACACAAGGGCTGTGTGCGCTCGGAATCCTGAAAACCCCATGTTTGCATGAAGAACACCATTTGAACCTTTATCCAGACTGTAACCCAAAGCTCAAGTACAAACTCTGGAGATGTGAATTGCCAGTTGAATAAGAGTCCGAGATTGTTTATATGACTTTTGATTTCAGCAGATACAGTAAATATGATTAAGCTGCCCTAAGATGCTGCTAGTCAGTGAGGCTCAAAGTTATCTTGTACTAGACAGTCTGGATTAGAACATTAAATGCAACCTGAAAGGTCTTTATCTTCCATAAATCTGTATACTGTATATATATTAAATATGACATGAAGGGAAGACTGTAAGCAGTGAATCAATTAATTAAGGTCTGTAGGATCAAATTACTTTTGAGAACTGGTTATTTTCTATACATGTTGGAGGTCATTGATGAAGCCAACATTGTAGGATATATAATACAATGCTGGGCATAGCAGGAAGTGCATCAACAACTCTACAAATGATTGTACATTTTGGTAGTTCCACTGGGAAGTGTCCATTGTTTCTCCTTTTTGGAGAACATCATGCCCTCAACGGCAGTCATGTAAACAAAGCAAAAACTGAATGCTCTTCTAATAATTAACGGCACAGTTCGTTATTTAAATTCCAAAAACAACATGTAGGTGTTCTGGAATGAGGCGTTTTTGCAGAAACAAGCTGGACTCTGACTCGGGGGAATTCTGTATGGCATTCCTTAGCTGTGAGCCATGTCTCCAAATGGGAGCTCCTTACGTGCCCAGGCTAGCCCTTTGCTCCACTTCCAGACATGATCATGCACTCACATTTAATGCATCACTGCTAATTCATAACACTGTGCATGTGCAGGGGTTGGGATTGTCATAATATTAGCATAAGCCTATGTAAAAAAAACATATTTAGGCTATTTTTAAAGTTATTGTTCCTGTGGTTGTCTAAGAAGAAGGAAAGTATAGGATCTGTTTCAGTATAATGACCATATAGTAATAGTCATACTCCATATGGACCAAGTGATTCTAGCATTTACACTAAAGACCCTCCCCTCCTCTCACAGAGGTCCCGGTAAATTCGTGAATTCCCAGCAAGTAGCCTTTCTAAAGAATTAAAACATCTGTAAATGATTTCAACCTTGTAAAGTTTTGCATAATCTTTTGTGTTGTAATCCTAGCCATGCTCGGTAAAAAACGTTGGTCTGTTCCAGCAGCGATTTCCTGTCACCAGTTTGAGATCCTTGTTGCCATGACAATTACATTTACTGATTTGGTTGATTTTTTTTTATCCAAAACAGATATTGAATGTGGTATTTGCCACCACACAAGCAATATATGTCCCAAAGTATCTGGACACCTGATCGTCACACTTATATGTTACTTCTCACCAAAATGTTGCCACAGATTGGAAACACATTTGGAGTGAATGACTTTGAATGCTATAGCAGTGGTCTCCACCTGTCCGTGGGTCAATTGGTACCGTGCCCCACAGAAAGAATACATAACTTACATTATTTTTGTTTTATTTATTATCTGATTCTGAAAGATGTTTTATTTTGGAAAATTATCGGATTCTATCCGCCACATCTGTCTATGACTCACTCTTGATGCATGTCATGATGCCTCAGTCACGTGTCTTACCTCTATCTGCTACCTTCTTAAAGGGGCTCCAGCCGCTAACACATAATACATTACCGCTAAATTCAAACCCCCAAGCGAGCAAAATGAACAAATTTCATGTTCATTATTATATTTAGAAAATACTAGTTTCTATGGTCGTATCATTTTATTTTGTTGTATTTATCCGCCACACCTTAAAGGCTGTTTTCAACTACTTCAAATAAGGAGTTTCTTCCATCATTTCTTCCATTATTAATGTTCTGCTTGCTGTTGAACTGATGCTGAACTGTATGTTGGTGATCAGTAAATACACCAAGCGCTAATCAAAACAAGTTCAAACCAGATCGCGTGCTCAACCCTGATTGGTGGATTACTGCGTGTTTTACCAGTTACATTTTTATCCACATAAATAAAAAGGAACGACTGATTTTGCAAATTGTAGTCTCCCCAAATGGAAATACTTCAGCAAAGTACAGATATGTGAATAAGCTACTTAAGTACAGTACGAAATTACATTGACTTCATTACTGTTCACTACTACTTCCAGTCAGTAGCGCAAAGCCTCATGGAAAATTATATGCCCCAGTAATATCCCCAATAAAGTCCAAAATAATAGAGTTCCAACATTATGGAAACACATATAATCCCAGGAGAGGACAAGTTCCCTTTTGAACCTGGTTTCTGTCATGTTCATGTCATAACAGTTAGTTAGGGATGTAAAACCTACATCTAGATTTCTATAAAAGCTGCTTTGTGACAATGTCCATTGTTGAAAGTGTTGCATAAATAAATCTGAATTAAAATGCATTCAATTGGACTTGTAGAAATCCATTCACATTAAGTCTTAGATCATAACACGAAGTTAAACTTGGTGAAAAAAATACCATTTTTTTTTTGTGAAGCGAGAAGACTTTTCATCAAGTAGGAAAAAAATAAACCTCTCGGGACATATTTTTCTGTTTGCCCCGATGCTTGGAGGAGCATTCATGAAGGAGTCTATGAAATGCTGCATTTGTTAGAAGAATCCTACTCTAAACCCTGTCATTGAATTTTTGATTTTCAAAGGCAGTATTGTTTCATGCTCAGGAAACTCTGTACAGCTGAGATACAGTGCTCTGCTCTGGCATTCTCGAGCTGTAGTGAGAAAATCTGGGCAGCTGCTGAACACTTTAGTCGACATGTCAAGCTGTAGAGAGAGAGAAGGTTCCACTTTAAATAAAGGGATTGTAGGGACTATAACTCCAGACATTTTGTCTTTCCTCCCACGCTTGGATTAACACGATACTCGCCAGTGACGCAAGCTTATAGCAGGTTATAAAAAGATTTCGCATGTCTATCGCGAAAGGGCAAAGGGTGGACACGCAAAGCTGCTCGAAGCCAAGTGAGAAAACATTAGCACGCTATTTCCTCTGATTTCAGAAAGTATCAAGTAGCACCATGAGACTAACAAGAACTGACCGGATCCAGCTACGGGCTAATTTAACTTAAACAACTCATGTTCGATTCTGTACAGAGAAGTTTTTTTGGTCCATACAGTATGTGACATCAGAATTACCTTTGTACACACCAGTAGTGCATGAGGTCACCTGACGTAACACGCTGACTAAGACTGGATGGAGAGAAAGCAGTTTCGCAGAGTTCAATTAACAGAGACTTTCCCTGGCTGAGGTAGTAAAAGTGCCATAATTCATCTACAGTAAAAGTCCAACATTGAAATGCAGTAGAATACAGTACATAAGACCCTATATTCACTAAAAGTGTCAAAAAAGATTAATTAATTGTAAATGAATGTCTCTTTCACTAAAGAAACATTGCTAGCATGCTAATAACCCGCCACACAAAACAGTTAGATGCTAAACACTAGCTGAACACTAACTATAACAAACATAGTCAATAATAAGCTTGTAGCAAGTCAGTAACAAATAAAACTACACAGTTTTGACTTGAAATTCTAACATTAGATGTAAGTTAACACTACGTGAAACTTGCAAGCTAATTTGAATGGCAATATCATTAGCAATAAAAATTTATAGTTTATATACTTTTAAATGTCTGGTATTAAGTCTGTGGAAAACTAGCAAGGTTCCGACCTTTAAGTCACCTTCAAATCAAAAGTGTAAACCGCCAATATATTTCACATAGTATATTCTTATATTTTATATTTGCCATATTCTTCCTCCTTCTGGTGGATGTAAATTTTACATGCCTTAATATTCGTTTAATTTTGATTATGTTAACTTTGCTTTTATATTCTATTGTTGTGCCACAGATTATCATTAAAAGGATTTCCAGGTATGTTGTACTATAAATGGTTGTGTGTGTGAGCAATAAAAGTTGTACTTTTTAGATATTATGATGACCAAATCTGAAGCGATAAGATTTGTTCGGTATGTGACCAGCATGGTTCAGAATCTTATTCTAATTTATATCCAGTGACGATAGACAAAATATTTACGATATTAGATTTATGGGCAAGCTTGTTAAGTATTTATTTACGCACCAGGTTAAAAATTATGATTTAAATGAATTAAATTACAGATATTAATATACAGCTGAAGCAATTTCTTTTACATGCCAACAGTTTGCACTCTTTTCTAAATCGTAATTAATTTATAATCAATTGCAATTGCTAATATTTAATTTATGATTAATGTTGTATAATCATTACATGGTTAGTTACAATGCAGACTGCTTTGATAAAAACAAAGGCACCTAGCAACAGTGATGGTATTGTGAAGGTAACTCTAATGATGGAGTCATATATAGTGCCTGAAACATCTGGAAACACCTAGGCTTTCATGGATTTTGAAACGTCCTTTTGTTTCTATGCAACAACTTTTACTTTAACCAAACAAATATATAAATTTACAGATGATCCACTTTATTTACACTGAAAAATCCTCTCTTAGCATGAATTACATCTTTACACACTTGGCATCTGGACAGTTTGTTTCTCCAAACATTCAGCTGAAATATGTTGCTGTGCCTCTTGTAAAACTTGCCAAAAATGTTCTTTACTAGTTGGAGATTTCTTTCTGGTGATCCAGTTCATCCCAGAGCAGTTCAATAGGATTGGGGTGCAGTGAATGGGCAGGTCATTCAATGATAGCTATCACTCCAGATGACTGTGTGCTCTCTAAATAACGCTTGGGCTCATTGTCTTGTTGTATGGTGAAGTTGGATCCAATGAGACACAGTCCAGACGGAATTAAATGGCGAGGGTTGAAGTATGGAATGGTAGCCATGTTGGTTCAGGATTGCTTTTTACCTGGAATAAGTGTCCAACCTTTAATGCTGCCAAACAACCCCAAACCATTAAGCTTCCACCTAAAAGCTAGACAGTCTGATAACATCTTCTCTCCTGTTTTCCATCTTGCAGTTCTTCTGTAAGATAAAGTTCTTCTGTTAGAGACAAAAATGTCAAATTTGGACTCATCTCATGATCTGCAGAACTCTCATCCAGTCATTCACTGTTCAATTCTTGTGTGTTTTTGCCTTTTAATGAGTTTGTTGCATATAAACAAAAGGAACATGCATATGTCTCAAAGACTAGGTGTTTCCACACTTCTGTCCGACTGTGTAACAGGAAACATTACATTACATTTGAGTACATTTAAGATATCAAAGCTTCAAATGTGATTCATAGGAAATGAAACATAGGAGCTTCAAAGTAACAAATGATTGTACTTTGTCCCCATCTCCGTCCCCCTCCACCACCTCCTCCCTCCTCCCCATTCGGTGTCTGGAATACTAAACCACAAAATTAGCTTCCTACTGCAGGGAAATGTGATATGTATGTGGTAAAGGTGTTTCTGCACTCTCCTGGCCTGGGCTTGGTTTGCTTCCGCTTGTGACGAAATGCATCTTAAGCAAAGCTGAAATGTCCACACATTATTAGTCACAGCTCCGTATTGTTTGAGGATATCACTCACCGGAAGGCTTTGCATGTCAATCATTAAATAACGTGGCCAGAAGCTATACGCGTTCCAGGATCCCGCCCCACCTTGGGAGGTCACATGACGTCTTCAGGGGGGAAAAAAAACTCAGCATTGGAGAGCAGCCAGGTGCAGATTTGGGTGTTTTTATGGCATGCTGTAAAAAAACTTTCAATTTTTCATAGTGACGGTACAAACAAACAGCAGTAAAGTGGCTTATCAGAATATAGATATGGAACTGGTCAGAAAGGAGTTTCCTAATTTCTTAAGCAGATGTTAGGGGGATAGTTACTCAGCGCAAGATGAAACCAGTTTTGCAGTGCTTGAGGCACACACACACACACACACACACACACACACACACACACACACTCCCTTACTTATGGTAAAAACAAGACGAGTGTTTATGAACCAAATACATGTCAGAACTCCATAAACTAATCAGTCTCAGCTTATTGCATCTGTATAATAAGAAATATGAGATTGTGTGCCAGTAATACAGTCATTAGGCCAAAAGTCACTGTCTTTACTCTCTCTCGCTTTCTCTCTCTCTCTCTCTCTCTCTGTTTCTTTTTCTCTCCTTGTCTCTCTCGCTCATTTTCTCTCACTCCATTAAACCCTTCCTCCAACTGTTTACCTTAACGATTGATGGATCGCAGGGCTGGTAATGGAATGCTGAAATGCCAGTACATTTTGTCACCGGGGCACCAACAAACTCAAGAACACTAAAGCTTGTATTTATATTCCTCCTTATTTGGGGCCTTCGGTGTAACGATTTCACTTTCTGAGGTTTAGATGCCACGAATATTTCCTTTAAACCCATAATCTTTCGGTAAATCTGGAAGTAACGCCTCTGCTTGCACCATGAAAATTTGCTTTGCCAAGGAAATGTAAGAGAGTGTGTATATATGCAGTATCTCACAAAAGTGAGTGCACCCCTCACATTTCAGCAACCATTTTAGTATATGTGCTCAAGGGACAATACTATAGAAATGAAAGTTGGAGATATTTTAAAGTAGTCAATGTGCAGCTTGTATATCAGTACAGATTTACTTAACCTCCAGCCATTTTTCTCTAAATAACAATAAGTCAACATGTCAAAACTGTGGCTAAAGTGTCAATATTTGGTGTGAGCACATTGTTATCCAGCACTGTCTTAATCCTACATCCTGCACAGTTTGTTGCTGGGATTCCCTTCCATTTAGACACATGGCACTTCTCCACCTTCTTCGTGAGGATCCCCAAAGGAGCTCAATAGGGTTCAGGTCAGTGGACATACACAAAAAAATCGTGTCTCTTTAATTTCTGCTGCTCCAGTATAAAAAACTCGTCTTGTCTATACTCGTAACATTATGACCACCTGCCTGATATTGTGTTGGTCTCCTTTTTGCTGCCAAAACAGTTCTGACCCATTAACAGCATGAACTTCTTCAGCAATTTGAGCTACAGAAGCTCGTCTGTTGGATGGGACCACACAGACCAGCCTTTACTCCCCACGTGCATGAATGTCCCTGTCGCTGGTTCACCACTGTTCCTTCCTTGGAGCACCTTTGATAGATTCTGACCACTGCAGACCAGGAACATCCCACAGAAGCTGCAGTTTTGGAGATGCTCTGACCCAGACGTCTAGACGTCCCAATTTGTCAAACTCGCTCAAATACTCACGCCCATTTTTCCTGCTTCTAACATCAACTTTAAGGACAAAATGTTCACTTGCTGCCTAATAAATAAATTCACCCACTAACAGGTGCCATAATGAAGAGATCATCAGTGTTCTTCACTTCACCGCTCATAATCTTATAAAGTTATGCCTGGAAGACAAGCCCAAAATTTATAGAATATTCCGACCAAACACTACACTTTCAGCTCAAGTAAATGTTGTTTGGAATTTAATTCATTAATAAGAAAGGTTTCTGATTAAGAAGCTTTTTCTCTCTGTACAGTTTTTCTCCATGGATTTATATGACGCTATTAATGAATTAAATACAACGACTCATAAAGAAACAAAAGCCTTAAGTGCGAGTATATCGTAAAAATCGCCGCCTTTTATTGAAGCCGCTTCGAGTTTCGATGACCGGCCCGTGATATCACCCTGCCTACAAATGGAATGCAGGAGAGTGGATCTTAAGAGAGCCATTACAGCCTGACACTCCCTCAGACTGCTGGCCATATCTTTCATAAGCGTTGCATGTAAGACTCGTTTTAAAGAACACGAATACACTCATAGACCCACCTGCAATGCCAGTCATGACTATATTTAATGAGCAGCTGCACAAACATCTCTGTCTTTGTTCATCCTGTTGGCTTTTTGTTTTTATAGCTTTATGATTTAGGAAAAAGATCTTTATCTCATTTCCAGCTGGATCAGCTGCACGAACGCTTCATGACCACAGCTAACTGTTTTTTCTTTTCTTTTCATGTCTGCTTTCATTATAGATTACAATCTTGATAAAGAATCTCGAATATGATTGGTCCAAAAGTTAATATTACATGACAGGTTTATATGCAGCACTTAAAGTAACAGCTTATTTAAAGCCGCTTGTAAGGCAAGTACGATCTTTGTAACTATGTATAGCGTATAATCCTCGATATGAAGCCTTTATGGAAGGAGTCTCCAGTGTCAGTGCTTTGAACTTGTTGGAGGTACAGCTGTGAGATTCCCTACAGTCAAAGGTCTACTTGGTAAACTGACGCAGCATTTAAAAAAAAAAAAATTTTCATAGAAAGAAAAAAAGAAGAAGCCAGTGAAGGGATATTTATAGTTGTTCTAATGTAAGATATAGCAGGAACTAGCTTTTTTTTAGAAGTTCCACAAAATCATTTGCCACTATTAATGGAAAATTTGACACCTCGAATTTTCAGGACTGATTTAGACATTTCAAGAATCAAGAATTTCTGACAAGTCGTGTGTTTCGTTTAGTCTCAGCAACAATCATAGGTTTATGCGCATCATCAGCCTCTAGGATTATGGTCAATAGTTTATAGACACCTAAACATTACATGCTCATGTGTCCTTGTTAAACTTTCCATCGATTCATTCCCTTTTTGTTTAACTTAATAAGCTTCATCCACTCTTCTGGAAGGCTCTGAACTCAATTATGGCGGTGTGCTTGTGGGAATTTGCGATCATTTATCTTCAGCATTAGTAAAATCAGACACTAATGACAGTATGGGTATGGACAGCATTCCAGTTCATACCAAAGGTGTTCAGGGTTGAGGAGGTCAGGGTTCTGTGTAGGACACTCAAGTTCTTCCACTTCATGGAGCTCACCTTGTATGCCTGACATTGAAATGCTGGAACAGGTTATACTGTTCTTAGATCTAGTGAAGGGAAATTGAAAAGCTACAGTGTTTAAAAACATTCTACAAGGTGGTATTATAAAGATTCGAGGCTAGTATTGTAACATGCCAACAGATGGCAGGACAAGGCTGCACACACAGTCACAGGGAGCACCAAACTTTATAAGACTCTCCTCACACTCCCTCTCTCCTCCGGAAACAACATGATCTCACTTCCACACCCAGCCTACTATCCTACTGGGTCCTGCAGACTTCGGCCTCTTCACGGAGATGAAGATGCAGCTCAAAGGTCGCCGTTTTGACACCGTTGCAGAGATCCAGAATGTTCCACAGTAGGTGCTTGACACGCTTCGAAAAATAAAGACTGCCAGGGCACATTCCAGAAGTGGAGTTTGAAGGTGATATTGCGTGAACATAGATAAATTAGATTTTTCAACATAGATTTTGATACCACCTCATAAACAATAGTATGCTTTCAATGGTTTAAAGGATGTGATGTCTGGGTGTCCACATATTTTTGCCGATATGGTATATCTTCCCTATTTGATTGAAGCCTGAAGTATTACCAGTGATGTAAAACAATAAAACAGAGTGAATATTTGAAAGGAATGTCAAAGAAGTGACATTATTGAGGCCTTCATGTGGCTGTTAATGATCAAGCTGTTCAAACAGGACGTTACTTTTTAAGAGTAAATAGTATATAGTACACCGTTTTGGCACTCCCATCTCCAATCCCATCCGAATACTACTATTAACACTTAACAGAGACCTTTCTGAAGTACTCATCCCAACCAAATAGTACCAAACAAAGCATGAAACAGGACTGTATTGCTGATGCAACTTGTTTGCATTGCAGTTTCATTATTATAAACATCCCCAAGGCTTATCATGTGAATTCCATACGGATGCCTCATTCATCCCTTTCTCCTGCTGTTTTAGGTGTTGTGCTATTTACTTTGTCTTTGAACCCTGCTAAAAGAACTGTACCTTGATCACAGTGGAGCATTGCTGCTGTTGTAGCCCTAAAGAATGTGTAGCTTTGTTGTACGTAAGCTCGGTCAACTATCAGTCAGAGGAGAAAGACTCAGCAAACAGCAGCGTACATGCTGAGACACAAAGCCTCGGTGCTCTGAGTCACGCTTACTCAGAGCATGCACAGGGAAATGACTCTATAATGACCCCCCTCTGCTCAGCATTTTACAAGCTTAAAGGGTCCAGGTGAGAAGTTACAACCAAATGTTTTTCATGTCATTGATGTGTGAGGCCATAAATCACACTTGAATGTGCTGAGGAAACAGAGACTACCTGTTTTTATTACTGATCTAGCAGTCCGGTATGATTTTGACTGTGGCTAGACAATACCTAAAATCAGCACAATGTATGAGTCAGCAAATGTGTTTAGACAGACGTTTATTCATTTATCTGATAAATACAGTAGATAAAGGTGCGATTTTGGGAATGTAATTGTCTCTTAGATATGTCTCTCTGAATGTCCAGTGGAGAATAAGGTTTCATCATTTGTTCATTTTTGAATCAAGACCAGAAATACAATATAGTACAATATTTCATCGTAGATATCAAGTTAGAATGACGTGCAAACGTGATATTTTGTGTGAAACCGGGCAAATCCGCCACGGAGATGTTTGACATGACATACACTTGACATACGGCGATGCTGAGGTGTAAGGTGAGCGCTAAAACATGACTGGAAGACGCAGCTCAAAGGTCGCAGTCTCGACACTGCTGTGGAGATCCAGCGCAAATCGCAGAAGCTGCTTGGCATGTTTCAAAAAGAAGACTTCCAGGACACATTCCAGAAGTGGCAGGAACGCTGGGAACGCTGTATCGCTGTGCAAGGGGACTGTTTTAAAGGTGTTAGCGTATAAACAAAGATAAATAAAGTACTTTCTTGTAAACAGAGCCCGTCTCGAAGCTTTCTGATACCACCTTGCATGCAAACAAACAAAGGTAATTTAAAGTATTTACTTTCATCAGAGTTTGTTTTAAAGTAATTATGGTGTTTTAAATGACGTAAATCATCAAGACACGAACGGAACTTTTGCTATGTTTCCACACGGACGGTTTTAATTGTCGGGTGTTTGCATCATGGCCGATTGTGGTGCTTGATTTAAATCTGGTGTAGTCAAATGTAGTAAATAAAAAAACAGTTGTTGTTGAAGTTTTTTTTTTTTTTTTTTTTGGTGTAAAGAAAGGACGTCGTAAATAAATGTGTGTTGAAGTGAAGATTTATTTATTTATTTATTTATATTTTTGATAAAAATGGTCAAACAGAAATGCGTGCTGATATATATAATATGGAAATTAAGATTTGCTTTTCTTAACAAAAACGTTTAGTTTATCACACACCTTCAAATTCTTTTCTTTTTCCTTTCTTTTTAAGAACATAATGTTTCCTATTATTATTAAGCTTTGATCTCCAGCCTTTTCATTACCTCCTGGGCTTTCATTAGCTTTTCTAATAAGTGCTTCAAGAGGAACCCATCGATGACATCACTAACCCTGACAAAAAAATCCCCTCTTGCATTCCTCGGAACTGAAGCAGCACTCCCACGTCGTCCTAGTTCCCTAATACCACCCGAAAGAAACAAAGGATTGTGCATAACAGAGGCCAGGATGAGACAGAGGTGAGGTGATCTTCAAGCCCACACACCTTGTGTAGTGTACTATGAGATGTATCATATATTGAAAAAAAGTGGGTGAAATGAGTATAGAAGGCCACATGGACTATTCTCGTGGCGGCACTTGATAACCGGACTTGAGGACACGGTGGACGCTTTTTCAACTCCTTATTTCTCAACTGAAGAGTTTTCTGTGCTCAGTGTCTGATTCCTCCAGGAAGAGATTGTTGTAGCAGGCTGATTAGTGAAAGCTCTTCATCAGCTCGATGTTCACTAGGTCATGGGAGAGTCTTACCACAAAACCAGGCATGCACGCTCCCGGCTTAATCCTTCCAAACCACAGCATTCAGTCACAGGAGGAAATGGCAGCCAGGGGTGGAGGCTTGGTGAATTTGATGTTTTTTTTTTTTAAGAAAATGAGTCAAGAGCAAGTCATTGTATCGTTTGTGCCAATATGCTGCGATGCAGCAAAACGAACGTTAGACAGGCTTGAGACTTTGACCAAGAGTCTGCTTATGAGTATGTGAAAATCATTCCAATCTTTTCAATCTTTATTTGAATTCACATCACTGGCATGTGCAGAAGCGCTCCTGTTTGTTTTTGCAGGAGCATGGATTCTAATCCAGTCCTGGTGGGTGAAGGGTAGGGGGTAACTTTGGTCCCAGCCACGTTTCATATTTCTCTCTTTTGCTTTGCACTCTCTTTATCTCTCATGTCTCCTCTACTCATATCTGACATGCACTCAGGCTTCTGGAGGGTGTAAATAGCACGGTGAGAATTTCATAACGTGATAAAGATACACAAGCGTCCACTCCGGCCTACGATGAAGTCATGGTGGAGGAATCCACTGGCAAGCACGTGTATGCCATCAGGAGCGAGGTGTCAAAGCTATTTATTCAGCTCCTGACAGTGGCAAGGAACGAGCATGTGGACCGAGACCAAAGAGGCTTCAGAAGGCCTGATGTAGACAGGTGTCCTCTTTTTTTAAAGTAGAGTACGATCTCACTGGAGATAACACGCATCGCAAATATGAGATTTTCAGACAACCTTTAAGCTCATGCTTAAAATCTGTTCTTCAGAATCTACATTGGCGCTATGTAGCGTCATGCAATAAGCTGGGATGGTTGATTTACTATAACAGCACAAGTCTTTTATTCATCTTTATCCAGGGTTTCCATTTGCCTTAAAAAGACACAAAGCTCAAAGAGCACAAACAGCTAGCGCTTTTAACAAGGTTATTGTAGTATCAAAACAAAACCAAAGCAAAATAAAAATTACCACCACCAACAAACAACAACAACAACAACAAAATCCTGTAAACAATTCACTACTGAATTTGAGCAAAAGTGGAAATGTTTAGTCTAGAATTAATTAAATCTTACTAATCGGTTAGCCTGAGTTTTCACTTGAACTGGTGCGTGTATACTAGGCCAAAGTACCACGTGTCCAAAGTGTTCTCCACATGTTCCTTAGGGTTCTCCAGTTTTTCCCTCCACTTCAAAAAAAAATGGTAGGTGAGGGGCTTTTTACTTGTCACATATAAATTACACAGTGAAATTCTTATCCTAGCAATGCTAGGAAGCTGGGGTCGGCCATGACACAGTGCCCCAGGAGCACAGAGGGTTAAGGGCCTTGCTCAAGGACCCCAAGAGTGGCCCCAAAGCCCCAATACTGGGGCTTGAACCCCCAACCTTCTGATCAATAACCAAGAGCCTTAACTACTGAGCTACTAGGTTGATTTAATATGATGACGTGTAAGTGTGTGTGCACCAAACAGGTATAACATTATGACATTATAACATTATGAGTGGTAAAGTGAAGAACACTGATTTTCTTCATCATGGCTCCTGTTAGTGGGTGGATTTATTTATTAGGCAGCAAGTGAACATTTTATCTTTAAAGTTGATGTTAGAAGCAGGAAAAATGGGCGTAAGGATTTGAGGGAGCTCTTGTGAGATGTTCCTGGTCTGCAGTGGTCAGTATCTATCAAAAGTGCTCCAAGGAAGGAACAGTGGTGAACCGGCGACAGGGTCGTGGGCAGCCGAGGATCATTGATGGATGTGTGATGATGCTCGAATGGTCAGGACTGTTTCGGCAGCAAAAGGGGGACCAACACAATACCAGGCAGGTGGTCATAATGTTGAATGATATATCACTAAGGTGGTGTCAGTATAAGAACATTATGCTAAGAGTCGCAGAGTTAGAATTGACAGAGTTGAATTAATTGAGATCAGATCCCAGAACCATGCCACTGTTGGGCCCCTGAGAAAGGCCCTTCACCTATTTATATAAATCGGTTCATTGTAAGTCGGTGTACATAAATGCTGCCAAATGCTGTAAATATAAATCTCCTTTTCACCTTGTGATGTTCTTCGTCTTGGCTACTTTCTGAAATACGATCTCATGAAAGACCTTATTGCCCGTATCTTCGAGCATTCTGTGTTGTAAATCTTTATTCGTTGCTCGTGTCGGCACCTCGTTAATCATTCGGCGCAGAGAAGCACACACACACACCCAGGTACTACACCTCAGCCCACTGTCTCAAATCAGCGTCATCCAAATCCGATGATGCACACAAAAACGTCCTATACGTTTCTCACACAGACGTACACGTACGTCTTACACCTTTCATGCTAAGACACGCACAGTGCTGGATCAAAGAGCGTCAGGATAAAATGCTGATGAGATTTTCAACTGTGTGTAGCATGGAGTGGAAATGCTCCATTGTTGAATGTGGAAAAGGAAACACCTTGCGCAGGGACAAACAACTAGCGTCACCACAGGGCTTTCAGGAAGGCAGGTTCTTACGGGCACACATTAAAACTTACTCAACTGAGTCATCTTAAGCAACCCAAAGGCTACAGTTAGCGGGATTGCAGGGGAGGCGGTCCCACCTCAAGTGTCTTTACAACTTCCTTTGATGAAATATTTTCAATGGCTTACTGTGCACCAGAAGGAGTTTGACAGATGTGAATAAGACATTACACACTACCGGATTGGTAGAAAAACTTAAACAAGAATTAATGAGCCAAAAAACCCACATGTTGCCTCCGAATACTTACATCTTTTAACCCAGATGTGTGTGTGTATATGTGTGTGTTTGTGTGTGTGTGTGTGTGTGTGTGTGTGTGGGTGGGTGAAGATGTATATGGCAATATGCTGTAGGAGTAAATTCACAAAGACTGTTGGCCATATGGCTAATCCGTGCACACATACAACCCGCAGAATGTGGTGAAGCAAAAAAAAAAAAAACAGGATGTAAAATAGAAAACCATGTGGCTCTGACTGGATCTAAGTCCAGAGGTGAACTTTTGGGCAAGACTGGTGATATAGACGTAAGACGACATTACTAAAAAAAACAGCTCAGACAATATTACATTTTTTTTTACTAATTTAAATAAATTATTCCCATTCACTAAATGCTTTATTATTGTCAGGGTCCCGGTAGATCCTGAATGGGTTGCCAGTTCATCGCATTGTATCATTCAGATATTTACACTGTAGATCATGCAGATCTGATGCCCAGGAACGGTCTCAGACAATGGCCGTTCTGATATCAGGTCCCAAACTAGATTAGATCCTGTAACAAATGACATTATTGTTGAATCCTGGGGTGACTGTGGCAAGGAAAAAAATCCCTTAGATGTTATGAGACAGAAACCTCAGAAGAACCAGACTCAAAAGGGGAACCCATCCTCATCTGGATGATATCAAGGGTGTGATTATAAATCTAAGAACCACCATGAGTGCTGCTGCTGCTGTTCATGATATTAACAAGCACAAGTTGGTAATGTGCATGTGATCAGATGTTCTGGAGCACAAGGTTATGATATGTGATGTGTGTTATGTGAAGGACTTGCTAAAAAGATACGTCTTTAATTTGCACTTAAACTGGGAGAGTGTGTCTGAGCCACGAACACTGTCAGGAAGACTATTCCAAAGTTTAGGAGCTAAATGTGAGAATGTTCTACCACTTTTAGTGAACTTTGCTATTCTAGGATCTACTAGAAGTCCGGAGTTTTGAGATCTCAAGAGCGTGAGGGAATGTAGCGTGTTAGAAGACTAGAGAGATACATGGGCGATAAACCATTTAGGGCTTTGTAGGTAAGTAGCAGTAGTTTGTAGTCGATTCGAATCTTAACAGGTAGCCAGTGTAGGGATAAGAAGATTGGGGTTGATGAATGAAGCAGGACATCCACCTAGTAATGCATTACAATAGTCCAGTCTGAAGGTCACAAATGCATGGACGAGCTTCTCTGCATCAGATATAGACGTTTCTTAGCAATATTTCTAAGGTGGAAGGCCGTTTTAGTAATTTGGGTGACAAGACAAGTTGCTGTCAAAAATAACTCCCAGGTCTTTTACTGTTGAACTATTATTTACAGTACATCTGGGTTAAACAGTCAGTTCATCATGAAGGTGCTCAATAGATGTTCAACTCCAAACCATTTATTTATGGAGTACAGGCCCAAAACCTGTTCCAGCGTTGTGTATTGGACATTCCACTGGACATTTATGTGCCTCTAACCTTGTGGTAACAGTTTGGGAAAGAACCACATATGTCCCATAGAGTGTCCCCTGGAGTGTATTGTTCATAGTGTGAATAGTGTTAGTGTTAAATTCCTGGAAAAAGTTCTTGGAATACGCCCTTGTGGAACGCTGGTGTGCCCGTCCTCCTCCCTCCATTACTGAAGGATTAACACATGCCCAAGCATGGTCAAATAACAGGTTAAAAGGAGTGGAAACAATCTCTCTGGCGTGTGGGCGTGACACAGCTGAACAGCATGGTACCAAAACCATTACCAGATTCAGTAGCCAGGTCATCATGCAGGCCTCTACAGATGCTCTTTCATCCTACCTTTTCATCTCGTAATTTTCCTCGCTATGTAACCGTACAGGCTAAGAAGTGGTTTAATGAAGCAGAACATGGAATTGGTCGCCTTATTGCTAACACATTTAGCTTTTGATAGCGATCTGGAATGTCAGAACCGATCTGCACAGATTTTTACTTCGGCTCGCCGTCACTCGTATGTTTTCGTTCAGTGACGTAACCCGAATAAATCAAGACCAGCGCGTCTTCAGAACTTCCCGTAAACTAATTAGACCTTATGGGGTGCATGTGCGGATTCTGGAAGTGTGTGTATGGAAAAGGAAGAGAAAGCCACGGTGTCAGGATACAGGTGCACTCCGAATGATAGAGAAGTGAAAAAGCAGGGGCAGGATACACAAATATTATTCTTTTCATATCAAAGCTGAGGGTGGGGGGTATATTCATGTTATTATTTCTCGTTTTTTTATACACTGGGAAATGCTGCTCAGCTGCTTACATGTGGAAGTGAGTCAGTGAACGTGTCTGATCCGAAAAAGAGTTTTGGATCATTTGCCCTGGAAGCTGATTTGGTTCCTCTTCCGATTTGTAGTGTTTCAGCAATACTGTGATGAGTCACCATTGCACTTTTTAGATAATAAATAATAAAACATTTTGAATAAATGAGGCCCTTTCTGAAATGACAATGAGCTCATTTTCATAATGACCAACCAGTGATCACAGGTTACTTATGTTAATGATCACATGACCACACATTGTGTCATATAAATGGCATAAGATTTGTTGTAACTTATTTATACAGAAATACTGTCAACACGTTGGTATTTAATTTTCAAGAATCATTTGTACATAGTATAATGCAATTTTGTAAAGCATATAAGTTGTACATACACTGTTAGACACTTTATTCCATTGTATTACGGTATTATAATCATTTTATTATATATATATTGTTGTATTATATATTATATAATACAAGTATTATTGAATAAAAAATATTACATCTTATAAGGTATCTGACTATCCTCTTTATTTTTCACTTTCTGGATCATCTTCTGCTTGGTGGTCCTATCTAGGAAATCTAAGGATTTCCAGTAGCTTTCCATTCCACCCTATTTGAAAAAAAAAGTTTGTAGACACCTGACTATAAGATTGGTATTTGCTATTTGAACACACTTACTCTTATAATAACCTCCACTCTTCTGGGAAGGTGGTCCACCAGAGTTTTGGAGTGTGCATGTGGAAATTCAACTACAAGAATGAGGTGAGGTGAGGAGGCTTGGAGTGCAGTCAGAGTTCACATTTATCCCAAAGGTGTTCAAGAGGGTTTGGAGCTCTATAGCTGGAGATCTTTCACTCCAAATTCCCTTGTAATGCAGATTTTCGTGAAGCTACAAAAAGGCATTGTAATGTTGGAACAGGTTCAGGGTCTGAGGTCAAGTGAAGGGAAAATGTAATGCCACCATGTCTAAATTGTGTACTACCAACTATTTGGAGAAGAATCCCACAAAGCTGGAAAAGACAGATGTCCTAATGCTCATGTCCAGATAGTGTAGTTAGATATCTAACTATACTGCTAGAACTGTATGAATTGACATGATTAGCAGGCTAATGAATTCCAGACAGCACTTGGTTGGGCTAACTAGCGTTCGCTAATTAATCGCTCACCAGATGATCATTTACTTTTGCTTGAGCACCCGACACTGATCACCATCAAAGAACCTTCAAGAAGATAATTATACAGTACACAATTGAGAAACCAATAGGAAGAAATAGAAGTTTAAAAAAGTCAGGTTTAGTTTTTTATCAGGCTTTTTAATTCACATTTTTTTTTTTTTTTTTTTAACACTGAAAGCTTCCTGGTTGAAGAAAACTGATGGGAAACTGTATGCTGTTTCAAGAAACTCTGATGTGAAGCTACAAAACATGTATTTAATACTGTAATGGAGGGAGAAATGTTTCATTGGCTAGTTTTTGAGTGTTCTGTGTATTATTTCTGAAATTTTAATAAATACAATATTTCATATATATCTGTGTGTGTGTGTATATATATATATATATATATATATATATATATATATATATATATATATATATATATATATATATATATAAACCACATTTCAAACACATGAGCAGTAAAATCAGAGCATCTAAAGTTTTGGTACAAATAAATATTTAAATAAATAAATTAACACTAGGGTCTCATAAACAAATGTAAATACATAAATAGACATTTTTACAGGTAAAAACAGGTCATTTCAGAGCCACGTCGCCTAATCATCAGTCCATGTCTGAACCCACAGTACGCAAATATTTGCGTCCGAAGCATTTCTCATGTCTCAGTCCTTCTTTTTCGCACTGCAGCTCGGCGGGGCCAAGCACCGAGTTCCTGCTGAACATCCGGACAAGTCCTCATCGCAGAGATTTAAGCTGGACCTCTTGTCACGACTCCGTGATCTCTTTCTCTACCCATCCATCTCTCATTCTCTTTCTGTCCACTCTTCTTCCCTTCTCTCTCTCTTTCTCTCTTGGCCTTCATCTTGTCTAGTTTATTTTGAGGTAGAATTTCACGGTCTTCACAGTCACCCTGAAATAAAACAGACACCCAGGAGATCCAATGTCACACACGGGACTAAAAACACAACCTCAACGATGACCTCATGTGGGGATATTGTGTGCACATTTTTTGGATGTTGTGTGTGTGTGTGTGTGTGTGTGTGTGTGTGTGTGTGTGTGTGAGAGACAGCTTACCATAAGCTCCTGTGATTTAGCGATGTGTAGACGTGCCAAGTTTGACCTTCTCTTCGTTTTCTACTTCGTATGCGCCCCGTTTGTGAAACCTGTCAATCACAAAGAAATTGAGATGTCAGGTGTGCTGTTATACCACACACGGGATGGGAAATTGCTGACGTGAGTGAAGGGGAGCCAAAAACAAACCTGAGAGCTAAGAGGAGGCCGATGATGGTCAGACAGAGTGAAGACAGAACGACAGCCACGACGGCGAGTGCAGTCGTCCGACTGTATCCTTCTTTGTTTGTTGATATGGGCAGCGAGAAAAAGTGACACCTCTCACCCGTGTAATCTTTATTGCATCTAAAAGAAAAAACATGGGAAAATCATTGTTATTTCAATCAAAACGTGTCGGAATCAGAACGTAAAAAGCGTAGCAATTCGACTTACATGCACGAGGGGCCGACTTTTCTCACATACTGGCAAGTTCCATGGATACAATAATCCTTAAATTTTCTCAGGCAAGGATTTCTTTTCTTTCCTTTGCCTTTTCCCTTTCCTTTCTTTTCTTCTTTTGCTCTCCTCTGGTTTGCTTCACCTTCTCGCCTCTCTGCGTTCAGCACCGTGGTTGGGTCTTTGGGTTTGCTTGAGAAAGCGACTGCAGATGCACAAACACAAACACAAGCAGATTGACGACCGGGTTTTTATTCGCCTGATAATAAACTTTAATAATCTATAACAGATATTCATTTTTTTCGACTTATGATAGATTTATTTACTTCGAATTACCTTGAGGCATCTCAAAATCCCCTGAGAGATCGTAGTCATACTGCTCATCATCATCGTAGAAATAATCCTCTTCCTCGGGTCGATGGTCCTCTTGCTTCTTTTCCTCCGTGGGCCTTCTGTTGTTCTGATCCTCAGAGGTGCGGAGCAGGTGAATCACAGTCGTCTGTGCAGGCTTTTCTGACTCGTACCTGTCTATCGATGCTCCGCTCGCCAGAGTAACTAAAAAACATGGAAGAAACAACAACAGTAAGACATTTCAGATTTAATCGTACACTGTTTATTCCACGCTCAATCTCAGAAACATGTCCCGGTTATGGATATGGAGGTTGGTTGAAGGCCAGCAGTGACATCAGTGTGCAGATTGGCCCCATTTGCCCAAACATGAGAAAAATGTCCAACTGATGTGAGAGTGAATTTAAAAACAAGCGATTCTTTCCCTTAAATAGGCCACACACTCGACACCCCTAGAGGGTGCTGGGGCAGATTTACCAAACTCAACATGCACAGACTCTGATCTAATGCATGAACACACAGGTCGAAAATAAATAGATCATGTTACATTACATAAAGATGATTCTTAAATGGGCTGCGGACCAACTGTGCTGCCCTCTAAGAAAAGAAAGACCCTTAGACATGCTGGGACGCAGGAAATAAAAATGTCCCATTCTGGTGTTATAAGTGGAGCACTGGGGGTGGGGAGAAGGTTAGTGATCTTTTTTTAAAACATCACGTGTGTGCACAAGTTCCGAAGCACAAAGTGTGAAGTGTCAGGCGTGAAAGCGTGTGCGTTCCAGACAATCAGAAAGCCTGGAATTACTTACCGAGCACATGGGCGAGAACGGCCACCACGCACAGCTTCATAGTTTCCAACCGGGATATATATAAAAAGAAGAGAAGAGATGAAGTAAAAAAAGGGGAAGAAAAAAAAAAATCCAAAGAAGTGCTCAGGCTTGTTTTGAGTATTCCACAGGGTTCGGAGTGTAAATCCGTGGACGTCCGGCGGCCCGTGGCTGAGCTGCGACTGAGGAACGAGACAGAAATCAGTGCTGGTGGACAGGGAGCATTTTAAATAGCTGAAGGCGAAAGAGCCACGCCTGCTCAACACACACACACACACACACACACTCTCTCTCCCTACCCTCCCACCTCTCTTTCTTTCTCTCTTTCCTTCCTGTCACAATTCATATTTTAACAACATGCCTACAGCCGTCTTTAGGAGAACCCTGCATTGCATCTCTCACACAGTTCTCTCAGAACCTCTTCAAGAAAAATCCCTGCCTACAGAATCCCGCATCTCCGAAAGAACCTTTAATTATCAAAATCACTTTTCTAGGTTTATACAGTATGTACAGATGGCTCTGGATACGACCTTTAATAAAACTGAAGAGACAAATGTTTAACTAGTCAAACAACCCGCATTTAATGTTCTGGGAGGAACCTTAACCAACACGATGGGGTTCTTTTGGAATAGACGAAACATTATCCAGCCATAGAGCTCAGTTTGTGTGTTCTGTGTATATCTACACTATATTGCAATAAGTTTGCATAAACCTGGTCTTAAGTATGGTGTGCTTTATTAATTTCTCCACTCTTCTGGGAAGATGTTCTACTAGTCAAATCAAGTCAAGAAGCTTTTTATTGTCATTTCAACCATATAAAGCAGTACACAGTGAAATAAAACAATGTTTTTCCAGAAACCTGGTGCTACACAAATCAACATAGAGCGACATCACACAACACAGAGCTGAGGACTAAAATGTCCTCGCCACATAAAGTACATCGTGTGCAACCTGGTGCAAACAGTGCAGACAAATAACAGTGCAGACAGACAACACAAGACAGTGTGGGACAGATACACAAAACACACATTATACAGAACAATGTGCAAAACAAAACTGTACAAAAGAGTGTATTTGTAAACATAAACACAATGTTTAAGACTCACAGTCGTAAGTCAGCAGAGTGAACACCAGTGGGCTGAGTACACGGCCCTGAGGGTGCCCCAGTGCTAAGTGTGGTGGTGCTGGAGATGCTGTTCCCGATCCGGACTGACTGAGGTCTCCCAGTCAGGAAGTCCAGGATCCAGTTGCAGAGGGAGGTGTTCAGGCCCAGTAGGCTCAGCTTCATAATCAGGTGCTGAGGGATGATTGTGTTGAATGCTGAACTGAAGTCTATGAACAGCATTCGTACGTATGTGTCCTTAATGTCCAGTTTGGGGAAGAACTACATATGGCTGGAAATGTTCCAATAACTTTGTCCATATAGTGTATGTAACAGAGAGAAGCTTAAATTATCTTTAGATTTTGGGTAACAAATACACACAAAACACTGCATCATGAAGGGTTACAAATCCTTCTGAAGGACAGACAAAATATTAATGATATAAAGTTTTTGATTTAGCCTTTAAGAGGAAGAACGAGAAATTCTGGTGGAAAGTATGTGAGTTTATATCTTATTATAAATGGATGAAGGAAGTATGGCATGCTGTTCATTAATAAATAAAAATATTAATAAAACAGACAATTTGCTGTAGGATAAGTGGAATAAAGCACTTCAGACTCGCTGATCATCTGCTCCAACACACAAATACAAAATATTAGTATGACCTACTATTCTAACACCTAACACCTTATAATTAAATATAAATAAATAGCTTTAGTGTACAAACAAAAGAGTCTGAACTGATCACACCAAACATTAATAATTATCATTGCGGTAATAAATAACGGTAATAAATAACAATTTATATAGTCAGTTGTTTTCATGTGTGCTACCAAATGTGTTGAAAAGCGATGATAATAATAATAATAATAATAATAATAATAATAATAATAATAAGTAGAAGAATAGTTATATAGTTAGATAAACAATAATGAATTGTGATACAATTTTTAACGCAGCCTAATGTTACCCCCTTGTGGTACAAAACTGTAACTACTACAACAACAACTCGAGCTTTTATTATTATTACATTATTAATATTAAAGCAACAACAACTGTATATATAATAGCTGTAATATGTTACAAAATACATTATTTTATTACTATATGACTAAATTAAAAACTATATAAAATCTATAACTATACAATCATCGAAACATTCATATTTTCTACTTCTGTGTGTGTGTGTGTGTGTGTGTGTGTGTGTGTGTGTGTGATGTTTGGTGGTGTGATATTGGTTGGATTGGGTGTTAGATTGGGGTTTAGATTGGGGTTTAGATTGGGGTTAGATTGGATGTTAGATTGGGGTTAGACTGGGTGTTAGATTGGGTATTAGATTGGTGTTAGATTGGGTGTTAGGTTAGATTTTAGATTGGAGGTTAGATTGGGGTTGATTTAGATGTTAAATTGGATGTTAGATTGGATGTTAGATTGTGGTTTAGATTGGGTGTTGGATTGGGCATTAGATTGGGTGTTAGATTGGGGGTTAGGTTGGATTTTAGATTGAATGTTAGATTGTGGTTTAGATTGGGTGTTGGATTGGATGTTACATTGGAGTTTAGATTTGATGTAAAATCGGGTGTTGGATTGGACATTAGATTGGGTGTTAAACTTGATGTTAGATTGGATATTAGATCGGATGTTGGATTCGATACACTGGATGACATTAGGTGCATTGATCATTTATATATAATCAATAAATGAGTAATTCTTCTTCTGCTCTCAATTTTTGACATTTTGTACATACAGGTGCATCTCAATAAATTACAATGTCGTAGAAAAGTTCATTTATTTCAGTAATTCAAGTCAAATTGTAAAACTTGTGTATCAAATAAACTCATTGCACACAGATTGAAGTAGTTCAAATCTTTGGTTCTTTTAATTGTGATGATTTTGGCTCACATTTAACAAAAACCCACAAATTCACAATCTCAAAAAATGTGAATATGATGACATGCTAATCCTGAGCCACTCCTGAACCACAGATGACATCAGCAGCATCTTACTGAAGCTAAAGAGAAGAACAACTGGACTGTTGCCCAGTGGTGTAAAGTTAGATGAAAGCAAGTTTTGTATTTCATTTGGAAACCAAGCTCCTAGAGTCTGGAGGAAGGGTGGAGAAGCTCATAGCCCAAGTTGCTTGAAGTCCAGTGTTAAGTTTCCACAGTCTGTGATGATTTGGGGTGCAGTGTCATCTGCTGGTGTTGGTCCACTGTGTTTTTTGAAAACCAAAGTCACTGCACTCATTTACCAAGTAGTTTTAGAGCATCTTCATGGAGATGCTGATTTCATTTTCCAGTAAGATTTGGCACCTGCCCACACTGCCTAAAGCACCAAAAGTTGGGTAAATGATCATGGTGATGGTGTGATTGACTGCCCAGCAAACTCACCAGACCTGAACCCTATGAAGAATCTCTGGTGTATTGTCAAGAGGAAAATGAGAAACAAGACACCAAAAAATGCAGATGAGCTGAAGGTTGTCAAAGAAACCTGGGCTTCCATTCCACCTCAGCAGTTCCACAGACTGATCACCTCCATGCCACGCTGAATTGAGGCAGTAATTAAAACAAAAGGAGCCCCGACCAAGTATTGAATAGAATGTGAACATATACAGTAAATGAACATACTTTCCAGAAGACCAACAAGTCACTACAAATGTGTTTTTGATTGGTCTTATGAAGTATTTTCATTCTTTGAGATTGTGAATTGGTGTTTATTTTGTTAAATGTGAGCCAAAATCATCACAATTCAAAGAACCACAGACTTAAACTACTCCAGTCTGTTTGCATTGAATTTATTTGATACACGAGTTTCACAATTTGAGTTGATTTACTGAAATAAATGACATTCTAATTTGTACCTGTATGTGTGTGTGTGTGTGTGTGTGTGTGTGTGTGTGTGTGTGTTTATAATGTAGTATATAAAATGTGAAGTAAGTAAAATATGATGGATGAAATTATAAAATTGTGATTTAAAGGTAATTCGGATGGTGGTCAATGACGTCATCCTTTTTGAGTTGCACGCGGACTTTCTTTTTGAAGGCGCTCGAGGCTGGAATCAGGAAACCGGTTCCAGCCAGTTTGCGGTGTGAGAGCAGCGGCGGTGATCAGGTTGAATATTAGTTTGCGTGAGCAGCGGATCGAGTCGGATTGTATCAGAGCGGGTTTATATCGAACATCTAACAATATGGAGAGGATAAAAGAGCGGATTAAAGCGGGCAGTGACAGAAACCGGCACATTAAACGGTATGGTGAGTTTCAGCACCAGAGGCCTTGTTTACTGAGCGTCGTTGGGAGACATAACGGTGTGTTCACATTGGAGATCGTTGCGGTGTGGTTGGGAGACATAACGGTGTGTTTACATTATTAGGAGTCATAGCAGCATCATTGTTAGTCATATTATTGTCTCGTTGTTGGGAGTCATGGCAGCATTTTGTCATTAGGATTCATAAAAGCGTCTCTTCATCATCAGGAGTCGTTCATTTTGAACGAGTCTTTAGAGTGACTCAGAAGAACGAGTCGTCTCAAAGTGATTCGTTCATTTTTTTACTGAACGCACCTTAATAAGGAATCACAGAATCTCAGTAAAATATGTACAGAAAACAGAATTGAGTCGTTTTTTTCTCCCTTGACTCTTCTAGTCCGAGTCGTGCAGTTGTTTATATTAGTTTAAATGAGATTTGTTCATTTTGATTCAAAGAACCGAGTCACTAAAATGAGCCGATTCTCCCATCACTAGGAGTTACAGCCCATTTCATCGGCCACACTCTTTAGTCCTTGGACGTTTCCGGTTAGATAACACGCACATTGAGATTTGCACGTGATGAATTAGATTTTAATACAAAGTTACGCCATGATACGATTGTCAGCATTGTCATGACCTGCACCTTCTTGTTTATTTATGACGACACACAGGACTCTGTCGTCACAGATGGAACATTAAAGCTCTCTCCACACATATACACACACACACACACACTTCCACCACAACAAGGAATTAGAGCAACGTTGGCTACAACATGGCACCAAATCTCCAACATTATGAATAACAAATGGAAAATAAATGTTCCTACAGTAAGTTATCTGGAGATAGCTCTCCAGCTATTGATTATTTTAGTAATTGATTGTTTCAGCGATTAATCGAGTAATCGGATTAGTAGTACTTCTTCTTCTCCTTCTTTCGTCTGCTCCCATTAGGGTTAGTCACAGCAGATCATCCGTCTCCATACCCCCCTGTCCTCTACATCTGCTTTTTTAAACCAACTACCTGCATGTCTTCCCTCACCACATCCATAAACCTCCTCCTTGGTCTTCCTCTTTTCCTTCGTCCTGGTAGCTCCATCCTCAGCATTCTCCTACTGATAATAGAGCAACACTAAATATACAAGAGGAAAAAAAACGCGTTTCTTCTTTTAGAAAAATGTATTTTTATTGCTGAAATCACATCATTGCATACAAGAATATCTGTGAAAACTAAACCCATTTAGTGCATTTAATTGCCATATTACATCAAAATGCAAATACAAATATATACATAAACAAATCAAAAATACATTTCGGATTACTAATAAAATAAGGTTTGCCTAATTCCGATTTTTTTCCTCGCAAAGTCTCTTTTCTTTCAATTCCGAAACTGTTTCTCGTAAACATCTGCAGCGTTTCGGTGTTTACCTGTCCAGTGCGCACGAGTTTAGCGGGTGGTGTGACAGTAATAATGGTCCGTGGGAAACGCAGTGCGGCTGGAAATGCGTTAGGAGCAGACATGCGCCTCATCGTTGGGACGTCAGCTGCGTTTTAAACATTTTAGAGCTGAACTGTCCACACGTTCTAACACCTGAGAAGCATTTCAGCTCCTTAAAAATGCTGATTTTATTATGTGAAAATCGTTTGTTTTTCAGAAGTTGAAGATGTTTTTTTGTGGACTTTGACGACAGACTTTTAACATTAGCACCATTCACCTCTGTCTCATCGTCCAGATCTGCCCCAGCTAAGGTATTCGGTTCAGAATCCAATAATAATAATCGTTTACAGCCTGGTTATTGTGATGAATTAATTTATTTTTGTTTTGTTTCCCTTAAACAGGATCTCCTTTGGCCTGTACTTCACTACAACACATTCCACAAGTAAACACATCAGCCTTCATCATGGGTGGGAATGAAGGAGGAGGACGTGGAACGGATCTATGGAGCCTCATCGGGGTTCGTCCAAGCGTCCAGAAATCCCCCACCGACCCTGGGGCAGAGTCCAACACCTCGGGTGAGAATTGTAGTGGTTGGGTTCATGTTTTTTAAAATGAATTTTGCTTAGGCCACACCCACATCTGGTGGTCCCACAGAAAATATATTTGAAGGTTCTCTACAGGGATATGATCGTAACCTGAACCATGATTTTCGAAATCAATCTAAACTGGTGCAAGGTCACATCAAGGTCACATATCTGAAATATTTGTCATACATTTTTCTCTTCCTCTGACCTTCAATCATCTTTTCACCTGCAGGAGGTTTCAGTCTGCAGTCATACCTTGGGCTTCAGAAGTCCACCACTCTGGACAGCATCAAGACCCAAGTGAACCTCGGGGTTGAAAACCCGCCTGACTTCAAGTCCTCCAAACAGGAAGCGACCGGACCGGAGGGGAGAAAATTGTCTGTACACAAACTCAAACCTCGTGACATGAACGTCCTCACTCCGTCCGGCTTCTGACGTTGGCTCACACCTTCCTCCTTTTCTTTTTCTCTCTTCTCCACTCAGGTCGCTCACACGTCCCTCACACACGTCTCACACACACACCGAATATGAGCCAAGTCCTTCAGCCCGATGTTTGTAATACTGATCCACGGTACCTCATCAGTGACGTTTCCATCTCAGTTCCAGCTCGCTGTGATTGTCATGGTACAGTGTCACATGATGACGGAAAAATCGTTTAAAATTAAATCTCCTTTTTTTCTCCCCGAATGTAATGCATTTTTATAGAGCTCCAGACCGAACCGGATTAAACAAGTAACCTGCTTTAACAGCATGAGGGACATCACCAGGAATCCTTTTTTGGAAATTCTGTTCAATCAGTGCCACTTTTATTTCCCAGAATGCACATCTGTATTTCTATCTATGCAGTTTAGGGTGGTCCTGGTTCTTTTTTGTTTGTTTGTTTGTAAAAAAACACAACCGTGTTTGTGTACATAGCTAAGAATCTCCAGCTCAGACAGGGAATACATACGAGCTCCAATCCCATCACAGAATTCCGAAGGTTTTTTCCGACACTCCTGAGATCCAAACTAAATTGCAAACGGTCACGTTCTCTGCAGTGACTCCACACGCCGCTTTTAGTTCTTCTGAAAGTGTTTGATTTCAGTGTTGTATCATGATTACATTTTCCCAGTAAATTTGATCTCTACCCAGGTTTTTTTTTTTCTTTCTTACTGGTGCACTATATGGACAAAAGTTTGTGGACACCTGACTATAAGATTTATATCAGCCTTTTTTAACATCCCATTCCACATTCAGGCGCTATTTGCGCTTATAATAACCTCCACTCTTCTGGGAAGATGTTCCACTAGATTTTGTGGAGAAGTCATTCAGAGATAAGGGTGTTAGTAAAGTCAGATATTGATGTAGGTGATGTGAGGTGAGGAGGCCTGGGGTGCAGTCAGCTTTTTAATCCATACCAAAGGTGTTTAATAGAGTTGAGGGGTTGGCGCTCTATAAGCAGGAGATCTTCCACTCCAACCCATGGAGAGCATGTCTTCATGAAGCTGGGTTTGTGCACAAGTGCATTGTCTTCACGTCTGATCAAAAGGTCATGAGTTCAAATCCCAGCATTTCCAGGCACCCACTGCTGCTTCCTTGAGCTAAGAGCATCTTCCAAATCGAACAGACATTCCATACAATCGTAAAGGTTTGGAAGAGAAGCACAATCGGGTGTCCAAATACTTTTAGTCATATCGTGCATGAACTTCAGGACCAGATTAAAATAATTTTTTTTAAATCCTCTACACCACAAGAGACATTTGGATGGCCACGCCCACTCAGACAAGCACTTACTAAGACAAGATGTACGGATGTTCTTCGGCGAACACGCGTACGTACGTACGTTTACTCGACACACTAATCTCGCACGAGAACACGTATATGCGCAAGACAACATTCAGCTCGTATGCAGGTCATTCCCGACTTACGATGGAGTTCTTTTTATTTTTTTCCAGACACGCCTACGTAACGACGTCATCACACCGGCACAGGAATCCCTCATCCTGTCGCTCGCTCAATAAACAGCTTTGGGTTTGTTAAAGAGTAGCGTAACGTCGAGGTGTTCGTGTCTCCTCGTCTCTCTGTCCATAAGCAATAGCATTCTGCAGGATGTGTTCCAGTTTTATTGAAGTTCTACGCATGTAAAAAAACCTTGCCAGTTTTATTTATTTATTATTTTTCTAGATGTTTCTGCACAATTGTTGGAGGAAATCCATTTTGTATTTCATATTTATATATATATTCATCACGCCTGTTGCTTTTTTTAGTGATGGACTTGAAGTGTTTTTTTATTAATTTAATATTATTACTAGCAAAATGCTGTTTTTTCCGCATTCCAGTTTAGACACCCACATGCACAAAAGTGTGGAGACACCTGGGTTTTATGGGTTTTTTTAGAAACGCATTAATATTCCTTTAGTCTCCATGCAACAAACTCGGTCATGTAACAATTTGAAGATGGATTTCGACCAAAACAAATCCATAAATGTACAAAAAGGTGATTTTAATTGACAAATCCTCATTTAGCCTGAAAATCTGCTTTACACACTTTTTGTGGACAGTTTTTTTTTCTTCTTTCTCAGACAAACAGAAATAGAACAAAATGGAATTGCCTGGTGGGGATGAAAGTATCGCATGGTCGCCATGTTGCTTCAGGATTCCTTTCACCATTTAACCTCCATGTTTATAATTAGGTACCAGGTTTTCCTGACGTAGCCACATGTATTTCATGCTAAACTCACTGCTGAGGTTCCTAAAGGTGGCAGTTTATTGAAAACCGACACTTTTGCATTACAAAGTTTGTTGCATACAAACCAAAACCGCATGCAAAACCCATAAGACCAGGCGTTTCCACACTTCTGACATTTCACTCATTTAATCTGTAAGATTTATCTGCCATGCAGCTGTTCAGTTCGAGTCTGATGCCTTAAATAAAATTTGAATTTTGAGTAAAGTTACAGATGCCTGATTTTTTTTATTTTTTTTTTATAAATCTCACATCCTACAGGTTTTTTATCATATTTGTGCTTTGCGACTCCCAGGGTTCCAGCGTGATCAGATGCTGATATATCAGTGGTGTTTGAGCTCATGATTTCCTCGTCGCCTCGTGCCGTCATGAGACTTTTACACAACAAAAGGACACCGTTTTCCTCGGCTGTGAATGTGTTTTTTTAAGGTTACATATTGCTGCTTTAATCTGTTTATTCATTGCACTTGCTAAAATCTTTCATGCTTTTATAAAAAGATGACTGTTTTTTCTAAGTGTTGAATTTTCATTTTCAGAGTTACATACTGCAGCTTTAATCAGCTAATGGCTGATTTGTTGAAATCCTTCATGATTTAACTTCTTGCAGGCTGTGGATAAATGAAGGTTTTTATGGTTTAGCTCAGCAGCAGTAGAATGCTATTTATCCTCTACCTTAAAGGTGAAAAAAGAGTAATACACTGCAGCTTTCCACGACCTCATGACTTGTTTTAATACACGAATGAGCAGCAAATGCAGAAGAGTTTCTTCCTGTTCTTGCTTTAAAGTGAGATTTCATTTTCATCAGAAGCATCTGACCTACTGCAGCTTTAATCAGTGAATTTTAATTGAATCCTTCATGTCTTTTAATAACTGAATGATATTTCAGAATGGTTCAGCAGCAGTTCATTTGTATACAATGTTTCCCTCTTCTGACTTAGTGATGCTTAGTATTTATTCTAAGTTGCGTACTGCAGCTTTAATCTGGTAATGAATTGCTTCATGTCTCGTTAGACAGCAGTGTGGAATTTCCTGGACAACACACATAAGCACAGAGTCGGATTAAGTGAAAATAGTTTATTTATATGAAATATATGAGCATTTCTATGTTAAAAACGGATCTTTATATATATATATATATATATATATATATATATATATAGGGGTGCACAAAATTTTGAAATAATTCATTTAGTCTATAAAACATCTGTAAAAATGTATTTTTTTTTTTATCAAACTATATTTATTATATATAAAACAAACCAAAAACATGAACTTGCACTCCATGTTCAGTTGGCATGCAGCTGTTGAAAAAGCTTTTTTTTTTTCTGTAAATGGGGAAAACAGCAGTAACTGTTTCAGAGTGAGAAAATTACAATATTGATGGAAGCTGAAAATAAAACTCAGCTGAAAAGCTGCTCCAGAACTCACTAAACGGCTTCGTATACATTACCAACCATGAAGTTGTGATGCTTAAAATGGTAAAACATGGTGTACAAAATCTTTTCTTTCTATACTTGTGTGTGTGCGTTTATATAAATATTAAAAAATATATATATTTGTCGGAAAATGGCAGAAAAGCAAAATCCCTTTCTAAAAAATTATTTTTAGGCCCAGAAAAGATGAATTTGTTTCATATGAAATGAAAAAAACAAACTTGCAAGCAATTGTCCATTTCACAAGTCCACTACAAAACTGCCTTCATAACTTGTTTAGCAAAATAAACTTAAACGTATGTTTCTGTAAATGAACCTGTTTCGAGTAAAAGTCTATAACAATCAAATACATCTGTAAAATGATGTCCAATAAAACCTCAAAACCACATTCCTCTCTGTAGCCTTGTCAGATTGTAAAACTATGTAGGGATGCATCGATACTGACACTTGTGTAGACTTTTTACCAGGTACAATTCGGTACTCACTTACATACAAACACTACCATGTGATCGTGACATGAACCTGAAAGTCGAAAATGTCTAATTATTATGGCGATGTTGTTATTGCCGTAATCGTGAACTCGAATCGTGTCAACGACGGAAATATTGTGACCTTGATAGCTAAAATTTAAATAACAACCAAGCATGCTAACTGTTTTGTTCAGTGTAAATAAGCAAAATAAATGTAAAGAAAAATTCCCTCACTACGTCGTGATCGCCAGCGCCGTATCATGTGCACAGGAAGGACCTGAAGGTAGCGCGTGTTGACTAGCGAACGACCCGACGTCATTGAATTGACGATTCGTAATGGAAAACAAAGCAACCATTTAGCTAGATGAGAAAAATAAATGTGTATAGATGATGCTAGTGAGTCAAAAATCTATGTTTTTCCAGTACGTTGTACTCGCTGCTACTGATTGATGGAAGGTCGTTAAATCGCACTTGTAGGCGGAAAGTAGGTCCATGTAGCTGCTCTTGTAGCTAGCTAGGGCACTTGATTTCAAATAAACTCCCAAGCCTACACACGGCGTTATTATAAAACACTTAGCGAAATAAAATAAAGTAACATCCTCGTTTTCCCGACAAAATCTCACGTGGGTGTCATCTTTTGAGTATATCGATGCATCCCTAGTAAGTATACCATAATATATCAAAAAGATAAATTAATCAATTTATATTGATACAGAAACTAAATGAAAATGAAAACACAGATCGCCGCTTTATCGTAATGCGCAGAATACCGACAATACGATAACCTGGTTAACAAAATATAATACAAACTAGTAGTAGTGTACATGTAATTAGAATAACAACTCGAATATAAAAATACAGTAACACGCTAACTTTCCTTAATTACAAAACAAACAAACAAACAAACAAAAAGAACCGCGCGAGCGACCAGGTCATCTGGATGAATAATATCCCAAAAAAATGTTTCAAAATAAAAGCATATGATCAACTCAAGCAAATCAAAAGAACTGGTACTCAAAGTTAGATATCAAAAAACTCTTCCAGATTCCGTATCAGACGCTCTCGATCCATCAGCTAGTAAAGAGCTAGTGTCTTAACATCCTCGCTGGATGGAAAATCCGTCACGGGATCCGCTACATTCCCACGTGCCCTCCAGAGCAAAAACAACTCCTCCAGGCTTCAGTTCATCACGAAGACGCTCCTGTGTTGAGCCACCGATCGTTTTCCCTCCTCCCACCACGTGCCTCAAGGCTGCGACAGACGCTTGCGCTTTATTCTCTGCATCGTTCCCTCGTCCTTCAAAAAACAGAATGGAGAACGTTCCCGATTCGGGCGCTGACCACGGCAAGTTCACGGTGCACACTCTCATGCAGTGGAGGAAACAAAATCATTCTTTGCTCCTCCAATTTGTCCGATGCGGGTTAAAAGACAGCCTATACAATCTCCTAGTCCAGTCCAGAGAATGTCATTTGAAAAATATACAGTTTATATCTATCTATCTATTTATATAGTATGTAATTCTTTGGCTGATGAACAATCATCGAAGTCTTTTATTACAAAGAAAAGAATCGGGGGTTGTATTGATGTGGGAATATGTACAGATATCCGATTACGCTTCGTGTTAGTCATCACTGCAAAAAAATACAAATAAAATGCGAGTCTTAGATATTAGAGATATTATACAGCAGTTCATTTATCAAAAAAAAAGATAAATGAAACCATGGCATGCAGTCAAACAAAACTAAAAAAAATTCAACACCATTCATTTTTTTCCTCATTTGTTCGTAAGATCACAGATCAGTGGTGGACAGAAACCAAGTACATGTGATTTTTTACTGTTTGGTTCCTTTTTATTCATGAGGATAAAAACTGTTCGAACATGCAGCGAGTCACCAATCAGGATCTTTTGAATCAGGATCTCTTAAAGTTGCTGGTGTGGTACAATGGCACGATCATGATCTTTTGATCTCATGATCTTTTGATCTCATGATCTTTTGATCTCATCATCTTTTGATCTCATGATCTTTTGAATCATGTACTTCTCTTGAAGTTTTTAAACTTCAAGTTCGAACAGCAAGCAGAACATTTAGAGAGGAATAAATGATGGAAGAAAGGTTTTGGATTCAGGATCATTTTAATAGAAATCAATCAATCAGTCATTAATATATATTTCTATTAATAGATCAGTGTGCTGAGAGTCAAATTCGAGTCTTTTCGCATAAACTGAGTTGATTAAGTAAAGAGTCCTGTGATAAAAATGACAATAGGAGCATTATAGTTATAATAAATCATAATACTTTGGATACTTAAGTACATCTGAAGGCAAAAACCTTTGTAATTGTACTCAAGTGAAAGTTTAAAGGGATCTTTGACTTTTACTGGAGTCACATTTTACTTAGTGAACCTCTACTTTTACTCAACTACATGGTTTGTGTACTTCATCCACCACTGTAACAGATATATGGACATACAGAGTCTGTTAAATGTGTGGAAACATCTAACTATTTATCATTTTCGAGACACATTCACGTTCCTTTCCTTTATATGTAACAAACTCAGGAGAAGGTAAAAACACTGTCCAATTCTCTCCACTGACTGGAAGAAAGTTGAGACAGATGAGTGCAATTTTTACATGTTTGTCTCTAATAGAGGAAATAATATAGGACAGAGTAAAGGGGAGAAGACGTTAGCAGACTCCCTCACCCCAACAGTCAAACATGGAGGTGGAAGCTTAATAGTTTGGGGTTGTTTTGTAGCCAGAAAGGTTGAAGTCTTATTCCGGAAAGTAAAGGGGATCCTGATCCAACATGGCAACCATTCCATACTTCAACTCACGCCATGCAATTCTGTCTAGACTGTGGTTCATTGGAATCGAAGCAAAAAGTAATCTGGAGTGATATCTATCATGCTTCCCAGTCACTGCACCTAAATCCCATCTAAATGCTCTGGGATGAACTGGATCACAAGAAAGAAATCTCCAACTAGTGAGGAACATCTTTGATAGATTTTCCAAAAAGTACGGCAAAGTGTTTCAGCTGAACGTTTGGAGAAACGAACTGTGAGTGTGTAAAGCTGTTCTTCATGCTAAGGGAGGATTTTTCAATAAAAATAGCGTTTCTGTACATTTATATATTTCTCTGGTAAAAGGAAATCTTAATAGCGGTACATTACCGAGTTTTTGTGCATAGAAACAAAAAGAAACATGCAAGTGTCTCTGAAAAATCATAAAAGACTCCACACTATTAATACTGTAAACAACCAATCAGATTGCAGCCTGCATGATTCTGACACACACACACACCATTCAGAATTTTGACCTTGTGTACTGACCTTGTGCCAGCAGCCTGGGATTGGAAGTCCATCTGAACCCTGATGATGACAAACACACAGCTGAATAAATATTACAGTAAATATCTTGAAGGAAACCCATGCAGGTTAATATCACACACAACCAAATGCAACCATAATTAGGCGTATACAAAATATGGGTTTCAATCATAATGAGGAAAAAGGAAACGAGAGGAAATGCAGTGAAGGTGAAATAGAAGAGAGTAGATTTAGAGTAAATGCTGCCAGATGTGATGCATGTATCAGGTTCTTTATAGCTCGGAGTACTGCGGGGAACCTGGGGAACATCCTAGATTGATTTTATAATAAAAAATTCCTTGTATTGCCAAAAGTTTATAATCTCCTCCACTCTTCTGGAAGATGGTCCACTAGATTTTGTGGCAATTTGTGCTAATTCGGACATAAGGGTCTTAGTAAACTCAGGAACTGATGTAGGTGAAGTGAGGAGGCCTGTGGTGCAGTCAAAGTTCACATTCATCCCAAAGGTGTTCATTAGGATTGGAGCTCTATAGCTTGAGATCGTCCACTCCAACTCATGTAAAGCGTATGTTTTTGGAACTCGCTTTGTGAACAGGGGCATGGAATAGGTTCGGATCTCCTAGTTAAACTGAAGGGAAAATTTCATGCTACTGCATCCAAAGGTATCCTGTACAATTGTGTGCCTTCAGCTTCGTGAGAACAGTTTGAGAAAGAACCACATATGGCTGGGAAAGTCAGGTGTCCCAATACTTTTCTCCATATAGTGTATATATCCTGTGCAAATTTTATTACTATATTTTTGATTAATAAAAATAAAAATTACATTTAGTGCTTCTGCATCTAAGGGCATTCTGTGGAACAGTTTGCGGGAAGAAACACATATGGCTGGAAAAGGCGGGTGTCCAAATACTTTTGACCGCATCACACATCATTCAGGAACTTCGTGATATTTAGAAAAGATTTGCGTGATAATTGGGATGAGTGTTGTATCTCGCCTCTGGCCCTATTAATACGTGTGTTTTTATTTCCACGTGACATTAAACGTGAAACGCTGGTTTCTGCATGCTCAAGGGAAACACACTCCAGACAGTGGTACAGTACCAGCCGGCAGGGAGCTCCGGCGTCGACCTGCCCGCTTTCCCCTGCCTGACCTTTACATCCTGCAGAACCCTGTCAGCAAACACACACACACACACACACACACACACACACACACACACACACACACACACACATACCCAAGATAAAGAGCAGAATAGAAAGTATAGAGCAGCAGGGAACAGCAGAAGGAAAAGTGTGTATGAAGAAGCTACACATTAAATCCTGATACACTTCCAGGTTGTTAAGAGGAAGCGAGCTCGTCACGCACCACAGGACAGGGCTGATCTAACCCGGGCGGCCCCTGCTCTCCTTTCTGCCCCTTCAGCCCTCTCTTCCCTACAGAACCACGATCGCCCTGAAACAGGAAACAAACGATCACAAACAATTTCCTGATTATTTGCACAGAACACAAGGGGGGTACAAACTTTCGCACTTGACTTTAAGTGAGGCACAGTTTACCTTTTCTCCTTTAGGCCCCGTGTCTCCTTTATCCCCTGTAAGCCCAGGAAATCCCTGAACACATTGCACACACACACACACACACACACACACACACACACACACACATGAGAGTCAGACATTTACAGTCCAGGAGTTTTAGAGTTCACTGTTATCAGACACTTACGTCTAATCCAGGTTCTCCTTGTTTCCCCTGTAAGGACACAGATCACATTATCTCAATCAGTATCTCAGTATCAATTTTCTAAACATCTGATATCTCTGATTTTAATCATTTTTTAACCAGATCGTACTTTTTCTCCTTTGGATCCCGGAAGGCCGACCAACCCTGTCTGACCCATGGGTCCCTGTGGGCCCAGAGCTCCCTGAAAAACATTAGGATTTGCTGTGATATTTCTTGACACATTTATTGACACGTTTTAATCCGCATTGAGATGTTTGTGCTATAGGACGTGTTCTCACCGGGTTTCCTGGAACACCACTGTCTCCTTTCTCTCCTTTAATACTCTCTCCTAGATCACCCTGGAAGACCAATCAATCATCAATCATCAATCATCAGTAGTCATTAAATTAACCATTCATTAATTTATTCATTCACCTAACCTTGAATGAAAGTATGTAGACACCTGACTATAGCATTTATATTTAGATTTATAGCATTTAGCAGATGCCCTTATGCAGAATTACAGAGCAGTTTGGGGGTTAAGGGCCTTGCTCAAGGGCCCAGCAGTGGCAGCTTTGGATGTGAACTTGAGAACTTCTGATCCAAAGTCTAGTGTTTTCACCACTGAGCTACCACCTTCCCCATAAGAATAGAATGTGCTGCTTTATGAACATCCCTTACCATTATTTAATCGGCATTTGCTGTTATAACACTACATTCAGACACAAATTTATTAGTAAATTCAGCTACTGATGTAGGTGAGGAAGCCTGGGATGATGTTGGCCTTCCAATTCATGTTCAATAGGATCGAGGTCAGAGTTCTACAGCAGGAGATCTTTAACTCCAACCCATGAAAAGCATATTTCCATGAGGCTGGTTTTGTGCACGGTCATGCTGGTACAGGTTTGGGTCTCCTAGATCACGTGAAGGAAAAATTTCATGCTTCATCCAAAGACATCTTCAAGTTTGTGGTAACAATTTAGGAGAAGAACCACATATGGCTGGAAAAGTCCAGTGTCCTAATACTTTTGTCCATATATTATTAACAGTCTTAATCCCCTCACCTCAGCCCAACCAAAGAATTATTGATTTTTTAATTGATAACCTTCTTCTTTCTTTCCAACACATGAACAACAAGTTTTCTTTTTAATATAAAAGATATTTACAAAAGGTTGATTATAATATGATTATGGTGTTAAACTATTTAGTTTTTACAGAGAAATAAATCGTAGTGTGAATCTTACCTTCGGACCAGGAACACCAGGATGACCCTGAGAAAAAATCACATTCCCGATTGAACATTTTATTTGTAAAAACAGTAACATCTACATTGTAATCAATACAATACAGGCAATAAGTACGTTTCAGATGAAATACATGCACCTTAGTCCTATTGAACTGCATATTTTCAAGAGGCATGGCAAAGTATTTAATTATTAAAGTAACTTAATTATATTATATTATATTATATATATATATATATTATATATATATATATATATATATATTTTTAGATATTTTCATTTATTAATTTTGAGCTGAATTTGTCATATTCTATTGTAAATGAGTAAATTCTGTATGTCTACTGTATCGCAAATAAATAAATAAATCATTTTTATTTTAAAAAAAAATGTTGTGCGGTGTTATAAACTATCTAATTAAATAATACATAGTGTATAATATAATTTATAATAGTTTACGATATAAAAATTAAAACATAATCGAATTTTAAGCTCATTTTGGAATTAAAATGTTTGACATTATGAAATCTGGTAATTAAATTATGAGAAATATTGTATTATTAGACAATAAAATTACTAAAACCCCAAAAAATTGCTCTATTATAATAATCATAATGTATTTTTTAAACATAAAAAACAGCAGTATTCCTTTAAAGAATCTTTTTTACATTTAAATCTAGTCTCACATTTTTATAATGAATTATTATTATTATTATTATTATTATTACATCATAAATTTACTGCCATCATAAAGAAAGACAGAGAAAGTCACTTGAACTGACCATAAATCCCGGCGGTCCTCGTGGTCCTGGAGGTCCAGGTGGTCCCGGCTGAGAAATCATCTGAACCTGAAGGTAAAAAAAAGCAGGATTTTGAACACATCTAATAGAATCTATAATACTAACGAAAAAACTTCTAATAAACTTCTCCACTCACCAGGTTGTCCTCCAGTCTGCTGTCTCCTTTCTCTCCTTTCTGTCCATCGATTCCCTACCACACACACACACACACACACACACACACACACACACACAGTTCTAATAAGGTGATATGAACAAAATCATAACACAATGCAAAGGAAGTTACATACAGCAGGACCAGAGAGTCCCATCTCTCCCTTCTCTCCTCTCTCTCCACGGGTTCCTGCTTCTCCAGCATCTCCTTTTGCCCCTGAACACAACCAGCGGTGATTAGTTAACACTTTTTAACAATTAGTTCACACAAATCTCTTCCTGATCATATCAGTTCCTTACGAGGCAGATTTCTGGTCTTTTCTTTACTGCAACACAATTCTGTATAAACAATTTATTCCGTATAAAGCAATAATCAAACCACATTCCATAACCAACACTGTTGTTTCTAAAGTAACATTAATGTACAAACATTAATTTCTAGAAGGAGTTTAAAATGTAACTATAAATGGACAAAAAGTATGTGTATGATTTGAATAGTATGAATCTGTAGAAGTGCTCACCTTCTCTCCATCCACTCCAGCTGGTCCAGGTAAACCCAGCTCTCCCTGTATCAACACACACACACACACACACACACACACACACACACACACACACACACACACACACACGATACATGATATAGCCACACAGCTAACACACACTTTATCACTGCACCTGTACATTACTGGATCACTAAATCAAAACACTTCTAGCTCACCTTTGTCCCGTCGTTTCCTGGTGGTCCTTGAGGTCCAGGAGGTCCAGGAGGACCCGGAGGTCCCTGTGACAAAAAGACGACTGAAGTTAACAAATGTTTTGTCATTTGTAATAATTTTATAAAGGTGCTACATTCCAGTGTAGAAACAGATGAAACCCTTGAAGAGTCTATATAGAACCCTAAATTAGGAGGAGACCTCCATATACACCGATCAAGCATAACCTTATAGCCACTGATCAGACATCACATTATGACCACCTGCTTAATATTGTGTTGTTTCCCCTTTTGCTGCCAAAACAATCCTGACCCATCGAGCATAAACAGCATGAACTTCTTCAGCAGTTTGAGCTACAGGAGCTCGTCTGTTAGATCGGACCACTCAGACCAGCCTTTGCTCCTCACGTGCATCAATGAGCCTCGGACGCCCACGACCCTGTCGCCGGTTCACCACTGTTCCTTCCTTGGAGCACTTTTGATAGATACTGACCACTGCAGACCAGGAACATCCCACAAGAGCTGCAGTTTTGGAGATGCTCTGACCCAGACGTCTAGACATCACAATTTGTCAAACTCGCTCAAATCCTTACGTTTATTTTTCCTGCTTCTAACATCAACTTTGAGGACAAAATGTTCACCTGCTGCCGAATACATAAATCCACCCACTAACAGATGCCATGATGAAGATTAAATCAGAGTTATTCACTTCACTGAACCATTCAAGAACCATTTTACAAGAGATTATTGAGTACCAAGATAGATAAAGTTATAAACAAATAAAAATAATTATTAATAATTACATAAAACACACACACACACACACACACACACACACACACACACATGCACTTCTTATTGGAAAACGGTTCTTCACGGGTTCTTTAAATCTAAATGGTGACAAGCATAAAGTTCTTTCTTTCTAATTACTGAGGTGTACAGTGTAAAAATTCCATATAAACAATTTTCCTGTGGTTCTACTTCCCCAGCATCTCCCTGACTACTCTAATGCTGATTAGTTTTTATCTAATAAGACTACACCTGGATAAGAATAGCTATTAAACATACTTGTCACATTACAACAGAGTGAAATTGTTTCCTTGCAAAATCCCAGCATGTTAGTAAGCCAGAGCGCAGAGTCAGTCAAGATACAGCACCCCTGGAGCACAGAGGGTTAAGGGCCTCCCTCAAGGGCCCAAGAGTGGCATCTTGTCGATACCAGGACTTGAACCCTCGATTTTCTGATCAGTCACCCAGAGCCTTAACCACATACACATATATTTCTATATACATATCCTAGAAACCCCTGAACACACAGATGGACTGAAAACTCACTGTATACGCATTGATTCACTCAGTTTCCCGTCCATCATACGCAGTCAAGGTTTTAAGGTCGTACATGCGAGTCACACAATCACAAACACCTCAATCCCCTCCCCCCTAAAGTCGATTAGAGAAGAAACACATTAAAGGTTGAGAAAACCTCATCAAGAAACCCATGCATTCACGAGGATTACCGAAACACTGATGGTGTGGATCGCCTGCCAGGAAACAGCAACAACGAAGCTTTTAACATTTTCCACCAATTTAAGAATTTCGTACATATTCACTAAAGCAGTCCTAAAAAATCTATTTAATGTGGACAAACGTATCAGGACACCTGAATTTTCTATCCATATTTGGTTCTTCTCAAAAATGTTACCATGAAATTGGAGGCACACAATTGTCTTTGGAATTTTCCCTTCGGTTGGACAAGGAGATCCAAACCTGTTCCAGCAGGTCCATGAAGATATGCTTTACATGGGTTGGAGTGGAAGATCTCATGATCTCAGATCTCCAACACTATCGAATACCTTTGGGATTAATTGGAACACTGACTGAACCCAGAGGGCTCCTCACCTCACCTACATCAGCACCTGATTTTACTAACACCCTTGTGCCTGAATGACTCTCACACAAGCACACTCCAAAATCTGGTGGAACATCTACCCAGAAGAGTGGAGGTTATTATAACAGCAAATAAGGACTAAAAACAATACAAATCGCATGATCAGGTGTCCAGAACTGTTTGTCCATACAGTGTAATGTTATCATATGGTACAAATCTGGATAAAATGTTCTGTATTTCATTCATCATGTCGTACCTGAAAAGCGTCTAGCAGTTTGTCGTTGAAGGCGATGACGTCGCTTGAGCCTGATGCACCTTTCTCTCCTGTGAGACCCTAATCATCAAACATCACACATAACACGATTCAGTATAATAAAACCTCGCTAATATTGATATGTTGGAATTACGTGACTTTTATATACAACAAATAATTACACGATAAATCCAACGATGTGAAATTTCCGAATCAGATTGGAGATCAAATTGTAGCGGTGATAATTGCCAGGCGAATGAACCCTTTAGTAGCTTTTAGTACGACAAAATATTTAAGTCTAAGATTAGTCAGGGCAGTGTGGGTTTCTGTATGTAGAGTATCATGACTCTGTGTTCAGATGCTGGTGAACAGGGTGACAGATGATGGGTTTGAAATTTGGTCACGTGATCTGTTTTTTTTGTCGCTCACCATTTCCCCTTGAGGTCCTGTTTCTCCGACTTCTCCTTTATCTCCCTGAAAGAAAAACGCAGCGCATGAGACATAATGAAACATTCTGGATCAGAAAAAAGAAATCTCAGCTTCTACATGAAGGTGATTAAAGACGATAAAAGACATGAGCTTAAAGGATGTTGTGCTGAAGGAGTGGGGAAATCTTTGTGCACGCTTACTTTAAGGCCAGGGAGTCCGTCCATGCCTCGGTCACCTTTGGCTCCGTGTTCGCCACGTTCTCCCTGCGAAAGGAAGTGAGATTTTACTAAACACAAGCTCAAAGTATGTTGTCAGGATTAAAGATACAAAATGTTTTCATGCTACTGCATTTAAAGACATCCTATACAATAAAGAAAACCTGGAAAACCTGGAAAAGTCAGGTGTCCCAATACTTTTGTTGATTATTATGTAGGTTCTCATAAAAGTGATGTGCATGTGATCAATCACTTTATGTCCTGCTGGATAACTGCTCCGTCATGCTTTTATTAAGGAATAAAAAAAGTATAATTCAACTAACCTTCGACCCCGGGGGTCCCTGTAGGCCAGGGATGCCTGGTTGACCATCTTCACCCTGAGGGAAGACAAATGTCGATGCTTAGAGCTGATCTGCACAGAGAGCCTTGATATTTATATTCTTAACACAATTAACACACAAACAACTCAACATGATACTCGAATTTACTACATAGAGGGAAATAAATGTAGTAAATTAAATGGTTAGGGTCAAGAAACACACACACACACACACACACACACACACACACACATGATCTCTTTCTAAACCTAAAAGAGCCGGATCATCAGGAGTCTTACCGGATCACCTGCTAACCCTCTCGGGCCCTGTGAAAGAGAAAGAGATTGAGAGGAAGAAGTAGAGAGAGAGAGAGAGAGAGAGAGAGAGAGAGAGAGAGAGAGAGAGAGAGAGAGAGAGAGAGAGAGAGAGAGAGAGAGAGAGAGAGAGGGATTTTTTGATAGCTGAAGATAAGTACATATATAATATAATACACAAAGTACAGATAACCAACCTGATGTCCATTGTTCCCAGGGGCACCCTAAAAACAATGAAAGAAATAATAAGAGAGTGAGAGAGAGAGAGAGAGAGAGAGAGAGAGAGAGAGAAAGATGAATAAAGCTGATTGGAAATTGATGAAGCTAGTTTACGTATCAATGTTACAGAAGATACTTAAGTATCCAGAATGAAGAGACAACGAGTTCTAGAAAGTATAAAAGGAGGTAAATTAATATAAATTTTTCACAGGAAATCAGCGTAACCTAAGAGGGGTTCATTTGGGCCGGGGTTCCACATCATGCAACGCAGGATCGGTGAGCGTTAAGAAGCTCTTCATCTTGAAGAGCATTATATCATATATATGTACATATCATAATTACCAATATTCATATATGTGCTATTAATATATTGATATATTCATTCTTATATATTGATAAGCAGGTACAAAACGATTGGGATTTCAGAAACTTCGGTATGATTATATGCTAATAACAAAATACAAAAAATCCAACACCCACATCATGTTTAAATCTAAATACACATTTTTGCAGCAAAAAAAAAAACGTGTCTCTTTGGCATTACATTCCATGTTTCCAATAAGACATGCTTCTCTGAAAGAAACCAGTGCGTGTAAAAATTGAAATTAATAAACAAACGTTGATGCTATTGTGCTGTAATTTCAACAGAGCATCACGTGAACACTAGGGGGCGACCTAACAAAGCCGTTCTCCACGTCCACCAAAACATCTGCGTGCAAGATGGATGGACAGAGGGCAAAGAGTCGCTTTCTCAATACACTTTACTCCTTCATCTATTTATTTGTCTATCTGTTCTGAGAACCAGCTGACGGGTTTGTAAATCTTTGTATTTCGCTTCTCGTCCGTGAAAAACCACGACGCATATTTGTCCATGTGGAGTCCAGGATCTCACTTTCCCTTTGACCATGTTGAATAGGAGTTGTAAAGAATTTACACAACATATAAAATGTATTGATTCTGGAGGCTTATACGAGAAAAGCGTATTCGTTTTTTTATAACAAAACATCAGAAGATGTATAACGTTCATGCTTTCAACCTATCACATTAATACATCGTAGTTAAAATCCGAGCACAACTGTGGCGGCTGCCATAATCATAAAGAAAATTTAAATGATGACGATTTATAGATTTTATTGTGCATGGCCATATTCCTATTGAAATATGAATGATCAAAGTTGCTTGTTTTTATGAATGCTGCCAGCACGTGAACCTTTTCATCAGACGCAGATGTCCAACGTTTCTTTATGGGGTTGTGAGCCAACGAAACTGCTGGTCTGAGCGCAATAAAGACTAAAGATAACCGCAGAATATTTTTACAGCAGTGCGTTCTTCTTCTGTCTTCATGTGCAGAAGTAAGTCTTTATACATTCAGCCAAAAAACTGTAACAAAACTTTACCCAATGCAGATCAATATAAATGTTAATCTATTATCATTCTGTTCATAAATTAGTCCCTATATGTTTATCCCGAATGAGCGAGCCAGTAAGGATGGTGGTGAGGGAAAAAAAACTCCCTGAGATGGTATGAGGAAGAAACCTTAAGAACAGGGGTCCACAAACTTTTTTTTGTGAAGACCTCATCATTTTTCCTTTCTTTAATGTAACAGAAGATGTGCCGGAGTGACTACCAGTATTATTTTATGATGATTATGCTAGATTATTTTATTAATTTGTTATGCACAGTAGAGAGAAATGAGCAATGCATTTCAAGAGATATTTAGCCTTTTAAAAGAGTATTGTTACTATCATAATGCCATTTTTCATAAATCTAAACACTTACTTACATATATGCATATTCTTGGTTAATGATTCTAACAAATAATCATGTTAACTAGGGGTTGACTGATTAATCAACCGGTAGATTTTTTATATAATAATAATAATAATAATAATAATAATAATAATAATAATAATAATAAAATAAAAAACAGTACTTAATCATGAAAATGTGCTAAAGAAAATAAATATGCATATATTCATTAATAAATATAATTCTATAATTAAATTACAAATAATAAATATAATATCACTCTCCATGCAGCTCACAGTCTAGTGTGTAAAAACAAACAGCATGTGGCTTCAGTGATCGCCTCTAGAGGCCGCTCTTGTAATGACAGCGGAACAGGAGGCGGAAAAACTATCGGTTTGGATTTTTGCGGATAGCCGATAGTTTTAGCAATCAACTATCTGTGCCTCTACCTCTATTAATAACTAATGGGAATTTTGTTTGAAAACGAACCTTTATTATCAAAAAAAAAAAAAACAACAAAAAAAAACAGATATAATGTGAGTAAAACATATATTTAAAATGTAATTTTCAACCTTTGGCTGCCCTTTGCTTTATGAAAAGATGTGTGAACACAAAGTACAAAAACCATGAAACCACAGATGGCATTCATTTGCCATGTAGCAACCCTAACATTTGAGATAAAGACAAAAAAAACCCCACAACAAATGGCAATGTTTCCTTACTCCATTTTCTTTACTAGTAAGAGTTACCAATCAAAGCAGGCAAATGACACTCTATTGGCATATGTCTGCTTTGATCATTTGTGAACTGAAGCTCTTGAGCTATATCTGCATGATTGTATAGATTGTGCTCACACCATACAATCATGAACTGAAGCTCCTGAGCTGCATCTGTATGTTCACTTTGGATATCAGAATGAAGAAGAAAGTGTGTCTCTGTGACTTCCAGAACATTATGGATATTATTTCCAGATGGTTTGGTTTGAGTATTTCCATAAACTGAGTAGTACCATAAACTGCTCTCTGATCTCCTGCTGGGAATTTTTTTTTACACACAACAGTCTCTAGAGATGACACAGAATGGTGCAAAAACCAAAAAACATCCTGTGAGTAGAGGATCTGCAGGCTGAAACACCTTGCTGATGTGAGAGATCAGAAGAGATTCACCAGACTCGTCAATCAATCTTTACAAAAACACCATGCATTGAGGTAAATGTGCAACAACAGTAGAAGACGTACCTATTTTAGTGTCAGATTACGGTTCTTAGCTGACAGGAGTAAAATTCAGAATTCTTGTACCACTTTAACCTTAAACCTTGGACATTTTGCAGGTTACTATAGACTGTAGTTACTGTTCCTGTAAACAACAAAGCATTTCTATCCACAGAACTGTCACTCGCATAATGTTTTTTGTTTTAAGCACCATTTTGTGTAAAAGTCTGTTCCTGAGAGATCAGCACTTACTGAAATACTTGAAACCAACCCATCTGGTACCAACATCCATGCCATGATTAAAATCATAGAGATCGCAATTTTAAAGTACATTACAAATGAAAATGTTTAAGAACATTAACTGGAGACCTTGAACTATGCATACATGGTTTTATGGATTTACTGCTACCACGCGATTGGCTGATTAGATAAGTGTACAGGTGTTCCTAATAAAAAAAATCAAGTAAATAGTGAGTGTATATATTAAATCAAACATTTGGGCACAAACACAATTAAAATATCTCACTTGTTCTCCAGAAGGGCCCCGGGGTCCATCCTTTCCTGTGTTTCCAGGAGGACCTCTTGGCCCAGGGGGGCCAGGAGGGCCTGGAGGACCTGGTGGACCGGCCTGGCCTTGGTCACCCTGAGGATAAAATTTGTGGATAACATGAGCTTTGAAATAGTCTTTAAATCTCTCTCTTTGGATAAGATGCTAAAATATATAATAAAATACATAATATACATTTACATCAATCTGGGAATTTGCAGTTGTAAGAGTTACACACAACAGGCCTCATTTATCTTTTTCAAAGTTATAAACAAACAAACAAAAAAAAAAAAAACCGAATTGTTCCAGTTAAAATTTTATTTCGTTCTTGTTTGTGCGCTTAATCAATCAATCAGACTAGTAAAGTGTAATCAGAGCACAAACACACTCCACAAAATTCTCCACAAAACTCACAATTGAGCAGGTGAAGGTTAAGAGCTTTGCTCAAGAGCCCAACATTGACACCTGATGTACTAATGTAAGGTTGCTCGCCAAACATGGCTACATTTTCCAATAAAGCAGCTCAGCAAATGTGACGAATCAGCTGCCATAAACACACACACTTACTCTTGGCTGGTGTTATGTGTCTTTAAGTATAACTTTTTTTTTATTGCTTTGTTCCAGATTATTAATATGAATTGATTGTGTGCCAAAACGTTTATTAATAAATTCGAGTTTGAAAGTCATCAACTATTATACGATCTGAATCCAAACAAATCAACATTAGGTTAATGTTAGTGAGACCCCTATGAGTAAATTTACAATAATGATACAAATGTTTTCTTAAAAAAAACAAGTTTTTCAAAAACATGACATTTCTAGATAAAAAAAAAAAAGCTCCATCACATGTGTTACAAAGGAATCTGTTTGTTTGTCTCCTTTCATACCTGAGGCCCAGTGTGTGAACACATTTCTATTTATCGCTGCTATAAGCTGGAAAAAAGATTGTGAGTGCATTCACTAAAGCCATGCTTGTAATTAATGTTAGATCGAAAGAACAGCGCAGTTTTGGATCAGTAAGCAAGCAGAGCATGCCTTCCACTCCCGCTACCTTCAGCATACGTCTCTGGAAAGTGGGCTGGTCGGCAGAGATGAAGCTGTGATCATAGCGAGGAAAAACCATCTGAACAGCCAGGACCATATTTAACCGATAGAAAGATGGAGGAAGAAGAGAAAAGAAGAGCAGCAAAATCAGCTACAGAATAGTCTGCGTTTTAAAGAGCGAGTGTAAAGTTGTAGCAGAACGCCTGAGGAACGATGGGTGAGGTAAAGATGATGGGAATCAGGTGGATCTCTAAGACAGAGTTAAGGAGAGCACATGTATGCTCAAGGGACAAACCTTGATGGGAATCTGATTACTGTACAGGCCTGCATGAGTGGCCTGACCCTGGAGCAGAGACATGACGGATATCATCACAGTTACTAATACAGTACAAGCCTGTGTACGATTTTTCACCTCTTCATTAATTTGCATAAAATTGCTTTTAAAAATTTAATTATCTTGAACATATGGACTAAAAGATCCATGGAAATCAGCTGTGTGGTCAGGAACTGCTTGCTGTGTAATTCCCCAAAAACAATACAGCTAACTACTGTATATGCTAAAGCAATATATTAATTTATTTCACATTTATGAACTCAAAACAGGGAGGAAGGGGGCGGAGCTTACAAAACACTTTTTAGCATGGCTCTATGCAATTTTATTGAAAGCAAAAATAAATGGCACTTTCAATGTATTTTTTTTTGTTCTGTGTGAAAATTTACTCCACAGTGATTGAATGATATGACCCTAATACATTTCTACCACTTTTACACCTCAGGGAAAGCTGAGATTCTAATTTTAATCACAAGAAATGAACACTTTGTAATATTGTAATATGGTAATATTATTCATGTTTCAGGAAGTCAGCCTTCAATCAACGTGTTTTTTTTTTTTTTTTTTTAATGTACATTGAATTACACACCTTAAACATTTTTAAAACATAATGTAATGTGAGATTTCCTGGTGTTGGACAATTTTATTTCTCAATCTGGTTTAATATTCATTAGTAAAGTAAATCTTTGTCATAAATATATGACAATGTAATAATAAACTTACTTTCCTAAATCTAAAAATACACACATTATATACACACATTATATATATATACAAATTTGATTATTATTAGAAAATTAAAAAAATAATGTTAAAATGGATATTGTGTAATATAGTATTAGGTCCTAATGAGATAGATCTGAACACTAAGACCTTACCCGTGGCCCAATCTCTCCTTGATCACCCTATAAAAGAAAAAAACAAAAATTGAATAATTATCATCACTTCCATGTTCTCGCATCCTTGATAACACAGAAACATAGAGATAAAAGAAGGAGGTTTGTGCCACAGAGCCTGGGAGACACTGATTAAGACCAAGCTCCTGTGGCTTTCCAGAGATAATCAACAAGAATATTCCAAGCTTGTTTTTTTGTTTATTGTCTTCTTTTTTTTATTTGTAATGTGGTCCAACATCCGGTGTTCTTGTGTCCGTGTGCACGCACAGCAGCACAGAGGAAGTGTGTCGCTTGCTGTTAGACAATTTGGAAAAACATGTGGTTGCTGTGAAGCACGAGAGACAATTACCTTTCGGCACGACAGCGTAAAACGTGAGGCCAGGTTTAGGATGGCCTGATCTGTATAGCGAATGCTCTCAGGAACGTTCAGCAGAATATCTCTAGGTACTAATAAGTTACATAAAAGACACTCTAACAACGTCTGCTTCACAATATTTCTGGAATGTTCCTAATGCAGTGTGTATCTAAAGTTTGGAAACACCTAGTCTTTCATGGCTTCAGGTAATAACAGTAGGTTTTGGATGTAATGCATGTAGCTACATCACGTTACGTCATCATATATATATGTAGGTTGAATGGTAAAAAAAATTCAAAACCAATATGGCTACCATTATTCAACACCATGTAATTCTGTCTGGATTGTGGCTCACTGGAACCAACTTAAACATACAACAAAGATATGATTCAAAACATACATCCAAACTCTGTAAGTGTCAGAGAGCAAACAGTCGTATGGAGGGTTATCTATTGTGGAACGGCCTGCACATTAATCCTATTGAACTTCTCTGGAATGAACTGAATCGCAGGAAAGAAATACCCAACTAGTGCAGAGTGTGTGTAAAAAAAAAAGTGTTTTTTTTTAAACAAATAGATAAATATATACTATATTTTTTTGGTGAAAGTAAATCAAAATCAAATCAAATTTTATTTGTCTCATAAACATTCAGATAGAGCATGACATGTAGTGAAATGCTTGGGACTGTCCAAAGAAATGTAAAAAATAAAACAAATGAAAATATAGTATAATAAGTATAATAAAAAAGTATAATAAGTATAAAATAATACTATAAAGTAAGAAAATCAGAATACAAAATGTATATACGTATATGTGTGTATATATATATATATATATATATATATATATATATATATATATATATATACACACACACACACACACACACACACACACACACACACACACACATACTAATTCAAATTATTAATTTTTCATATTAATTAAAATAAAAAATTATATTTAAAAAAATTTAAATTATTCAAATTATAAATATTATTAATAATTAATTATATATATATATATATATATATATATATATATATATATATATATATATATATATATTGTATATCCATACTGTTACCTAGTTTGTTGCAAAGGAAGGAAAATGCATGGAAAATGCATGTCTCTGAAAAACCTGGTGTTTCCATACTTTTGACAGTGAATATACATTATGAACATTATATAAGGGCTAATAACCATGTTATAGCAGTGCTGAAGAAATTCATTGCTCAGTACAGAACTTTCTTAAAACCAAAATGTCCTACAGCCTTTTGGAACCATTTAGAAATTACAATGCTAAACTGAAACTGATCGGAGACGATGAGAATAAGTTCTGTGCTCACTTACCTTATCTCCCTTTGGTCCAGCTGGCCCCTGAGGACAGAAAAGGAGGAGAACATATGAGAGGATCTTGTATATATTATTATTTTATAATGAACTCAGAGTCAGAATCAGGACAAGAGTCATAAGGAAGGAATCATAATTGGAGTGAAAATCAGAAGAATCAGAATAGGAATGATGGACATGATCAGAACGAGAAGAAGAATCAGAACTTGAATGAGCATGTAAATGAGAATGAGGGACAGAGCAAGAAAACGTATTGGCACAGGAATAAAAACCAGAATGAGAAATAGAATTAACATTAGAATTACTATTAGAGCCAGAATTGGAATCACATAAAGAACCTGAATTACAGAGTCCGAATCATCTTAGGAATACAAGTAAGAACGAAGAAGAATCAGAATGAGAACAATGAATTGGCATCGCAATGGAATCAGAATCCCAACCAAAATTCGGAATAAAAATCAGAAATTCATCCAGAGTCAGATGTACACATATGTGTTTTTGTTTAATGCCTCAGATATTTATGCTCAGACTTTTAAATCGCATTGTAGCAGTAGATTGTGTAATGTAGCAGCCTCTCAGCTCCAGGGTCCACAGTTTAATTCTGATCTCAGGTACGTTGTGTGTTCAGATCCACATTTGTCTCATTTCTATGAGGGTTTTCTCTCCGTTGTTTTGAGCTGGATCTCCGCAATGGTGTCAAAAACGTGACCTTTGAGCTGCATCTTCACCTTCGGGGGGAAGAGGGTAAAGTCTACAGGAGCCAATTCTGGTGAGGAGGGTTAGTGCGTAAGTGAAATCCTGTGGATTGTTCTCTGAAAATCATTATGCACGAGTTCCCTAATGGTTTCGACATTTTCGGGGTTTGATCTCATCATAAGTCTTCCTGATCTCTTGTGGTCTTCCAGTGACGTGAAGACGACGATCATGAAGCTACACATGAGCAAAGATGAGCTTGATGGACTTCCTGCAGTCAGGCGGTGTGCTATGATGCAATTTCAAACCTACAGCCAACATCACAGCCGATTTTTCTTTCTACAAAACCCAACACGTTGAAATCTCTTTCAAGTAAGCAAGAGATTAATAGTGTTTAAAGGAGCAGAAGTTGTTTATATTGTTTTACGTATTTCTCTCATCAGAATTTAGGGTCAAGACAAGACTTTCTTTTTTTACTGTGTAATCCATTATTTCAGGTTGTGGTTAATTGGAAGAAAAGAAGGATTTTACAGACTTACTATACACCTGATAAATAGGTGGGGAAGACAGACATGTTGTGTAGACAGACGTCTTCATAAGAGGATAAAAACCACAGTGGCTCATTTACGCAGTATGGGGTAACAGCTACCAGATGAGTGTAGAGACAAAATACTGTAAATTCACCTTCTAACTTTGACACAGGTCAAAACGAATTCAGCAATGGCATGCGATAATGTACAACTCACATCTCACAAAGGGGAAAGGCAAAAATAAATAACACAAAAAAACGTACCTGACTTCCTTTTTGCCCAGGAGGACCCTTTGGAGAAATACAAGATAACAGATAAGGAAGAATAAAAACTAATGTTGAGAATAAAATGCATTATTGCATTAATGTATTCTGTAGTTTAAACAAAATGATTGGAAAACCTGACCTTCCCAGTCATATCTGGTCCTTCACCCAACTCTTATCACAAATTTGGGGGCATACAATTGTATAAAATGGAGGCTTAAATTAGGAGACCCAAAGCCAGCTCTGTGTAGATACATGGGTTGGAGTGGAAGATCTCTAGCTTTAGAACTCCAACCCTATTGAACACCTTTGGAATGACTGTAAACACTGACTGCACCTCAGGTCTTCTCATCTCACCCACTTCAGTACCTGAGTTGTGGCTTAATGAGCACAAATGTCCACATAAATCTAGAGGAACATCTTCCCAGAGTGAAGGTTTTAATAAAAGCATATATATATATATATATATATATATATATATATATATATATATATATATATATATATATATATATATATATATATATATATATGTAAATTAATGAAACAATATCTAGGCTGATGTTTGCTTTGCTAGCAGGTTAGCTATAACTAGTGAGTATTACGATACAATAAGTACAATAAGTACTTTTAAAACATATATTCGTATACCTGGGTGCAAATTGGAAGGCAACTGGCTAGAAATAAGCATGTTTTATTAGCATGTTTTATTAGCTGCACAACTGCAGCTATAATATCCCTCAATCATCCACAGTTTGGAAAGGTGGGGTGAAAAAAAACAGTTAACTAGTATTCAGTTAGCATGCTTAGCATTTTCAAGGTTTTGCAGAGTCAAGTTTTGAAATTTTCTTAAAGGTGCAATAAATGAGACAAAGACGAACCAAATTCTTCTCCATAATTAAATTCAGCATCTGGTGTAATTCTGTCAAACCCCTGCAAAATCCTTCTCATTTAGAGACACTTCTACACCCTCGTACACAAGCACACATCTTCATGTTGTCACTTAAAGCTAAACACAGATACTCACGGGTTTACCGTCCATGCCGAGGGGCCCCTGTGTGCAGACAAGGCAGAAGAAGAGAAACGAGCGGTTAGACACTGCAGCTTCGCTAAAAGATGGGGCAATAAAGAACAAAGTGCAGATACAGCTGTAGGAGAAGATGCAGAATGATAAATCACAGATGCGATAGGAGAGAAAGTACAGAAAAGGAGAGAGCGAGAGAGCAAGGTCGCAGTGTAAGCACAGCATGATATCACTTCTTAATTTTATAGCCACTTTTTTAGACAAATGACACCTCTTTGGGGAGTAACAGGTGTGCCACTCGGTACCTTCTTCAAGAAAGAGGAATAAATTCAGGTTTTACGCGATTTTTCTATTATTGAGCTGAACATTAGCAGGTGTGAAACATAAAAACAATTAAGGATCAATTTACTTTATTTACATTTAAAACATTCGGCAGACGCCTTTATCCAGAACGAATTAAATGTATTTAATTGATAACTGAGCAGCTATGGGGTTAAGAGCCTTGGTCAGGGGCCCAGGAGTGGCAGCTTGGTGTGGCTGGGATTTGAACTCATGCTGTTCTGATCCAAAGTCCAATGCCTTTACCACTAAGCTACCACCTTGAATTTCATATGCCGTTAGAACTTTGTTTGAATCAAGGAGGAGACATGTGATGGCTAAAATCTGTGCTAGATAAAAGAATAGTGTACATTGGGAAGTATGTTCTTGCTGATTATAGGCATCATTTACATCATCACCAGCTCTTGACTTGATTAATCTCAGTTCACACAAAATGAAAATAATTTGTTACCTTACTTCTGTTCTTTTGGCTAAATATTTCGTCTTTCTAAACCTTTGGCTTTGTTGCTGTTCTCAGTGCCAGCAAATAAACATCACACCCCAAAACAAACTAATTACAGTCCTCCAGCCCTATAAAAGTCTTGTTTTATAGAGTAAGGAGTTATGAAGTAACCCAACCGAGTATATCTTTTGTCCTAGAGTTTCAGTCCTGCGGATACCATGGCTATCTATGGCTTAGAAGTCCAGGAAAGCTTGATGAACAGTGCTCTATCAGTGGAAGGAGCATTATTTATCTCCTGTCAATCACTGTGACACTAGAAAGTCATGCAGAACAGGGCACCCCAAAGTTCAACACATGTGGGCAGCATAATGTAGGGCTGTAGGTTACCACTGTCAAGTCAAAGGCAAGTCTAAGAGCAGGACTAGCTTTGATCGAGTCATGACTAAATGTTGGAGAGTCAAGGGCAAGGCAAGATCAAGTCCAAAATGAAAGCAAGATCAAATGTCAAATGAGTCCAGGCCCAGTGAAGATCAAGTCTAAATCAAAGTAAGAACCAGTAAGTTCAAAATGAGACCAAAACATCTAATCTGTTTTAAAGCCAGGACTTTACTTCAAATATTTTGCTTCAATTATATCAAAAAGTTTCAAGACTAGCTCTGTTTACAAGACTTTATATACGTACGATTAGACACTATCACTTTCGATATATATTCCCCTTGAAAATCAATACGGCGTTCCCAGCGTTCCTACCACTTCTGGAATGTGTCCTGGAAATCTTCTTTTCAAAGCATGTCAAACACCTTCTGTGATTCGCACTGGATCTCCGCAATGGTGTCAAAACTACGACCTTTAAGTAGTTACTACTCATTTCAGCATCACCGTATGTAAAACGTATGTCATGTCAAAAGCCTCTGTGGCAGATTTGCCCAGTTTCACACAAAATTTCACGTTTGCTCTTTGTTCTATCTCGCTGTCCATGATGAAATCACAGACGTGGTAACGCACGTGGTCAGAATAGCACCAGTTACACTGTTAGTCTCAAAACCTTTTGATACCACCTCGTATTGGTCCAATACTTTTTTCAAATTTTTGAATTTGAAAAGTATTTTTACAAACTCTCAGTCAAAATCAAAACCATACTATATGAAACCAAACCACTAGACCAATCCAAATCCAAATTCCAGTAAAGTCAGACTCAAGTTGTTTAAGGTCTATTTATCTTAGGTCTATTTATCACACCCATGCTCCAATACACTTTCACACTTCAACTATACATACAAAATTCCACATCCCTTTAGAATAAAACTAGAATATATATATATATATATATTTTTTTTTTTCTGCATCCATCTACCTCCCTTAGACAGGATCCCTCTGGAGAAGTACTTTAAAAGCTTTAAAAAGGAAGATTGTGGAGTGTCTGAAGAAACCTATCAGAGGTGTCCTTTGACCCGTGAGACCTGTAAATAGTTTATTTATATTCCATGGTCAGTTTTTAGTCCCTTGAGGCATGGCCTGTAGGAAACCAGGAACGGAAGTGAGAAAAGTGATACACCAGAATGACACCATAAACCCCATTTCATGGGTCAACTAGTTAGATGTGGGGTAAAAAGTGGTATTGGTCCAAATTTGTGGTAAAGAAAAGCTATAAAGCTATTGTTAATATTACATACAAGAGAGGAAGAAAGAAATATCTTGCCATACAGTTGCACAATATGATTCTTTTGGCTTTATTTGAACAAAACCCAAAGTCCCCCCAATAATGTCTACAGATCAGGAGTAGATTGGGAAGATGGAGTGGTTTGGTCTTAAATGTGGATGTGCAAATGTGGCTCAAGCATGTTTTTTCGGTGTCAGGTCCATCTGGGAACATTTAAGTCGCCTGATTTCCCTGGTGGCTTTTCATGATGAGCATGCTTAGTGTTCACACTGGGGTCACGCCAGTTTTTCCCAAACATAGACAAATGAATCTGAAGCTCAGAATTGCAGATTGATTTATGATGCGTGACACAACGTGACCTGCTAAGGTAAGCTAAACAGGTGTGTATACTTATATGTGCTACTGGTGCAACAGTGTTAGTTTGACACTTATTTTTATACACTGATTCAGCTAAGCTTAAAAATATAACTAGATTTTTTTTTTTTTTACTATTTAGAAAAATTCAACTGGGCATATTTTTAACCAGATGTCTCATGCCCATAAGTTCTAGTGGGGCAGGATGACATTAAACAACACCACAGCTTGAAGACAAACTAAGTCAAGAGCCTGCGAACATGCAAGAACATGCGAAGTATACTATAAGCTACTATGTGGTGCATGTTTAAAAGCTAAAGAGAAAAGATCTAAACAATAACGACAAAACAGAACTCCATTAGTTGATCAAACTGAAGATTTCGGACATAAAACTGCCACATCTTCTATAAAGAAATTTCCCTCATCTATCTTTTTGATTTCAGCCCACATTTTATTTACACCAGACAGAATTTATAAGCACATGTTACAAAGGTGGAGATATGATGAAGCTAGCTAGAGGGGATTATATTTGCTTTAGAGAACTTGCTTTCAAGTGTATTTTTGATAAGAAATTCAGCTTAAAGAGGAAGTACAGGGCAGAGATGGTGGATTTTGCATTATCAAATCATCAAATATCGAATGTTTACAAATCCCAGATTTTAAAACCAAAAATCTGAAAAAAAAAAAACTGTAGCCTTTGTCTACTTCACATTTTTAGCAATATTACCAGAGTTCTCAAATCCCAGTGGTGGAGGTCCAGTGGTTTCCAGTGATTTAGAGTGAAATTCAGCTAGATAACTAATGATTATCTATCCAAAACATAGCAAGTCAGAAGCATACAAAAAAAAACGTGAAACTGTAAAAATATTTTAAAAATCTGCTTTACACCCCTAAAACAAGTTCCTCCAATGACATACAGTGATACCAATCAGAATTCAGTGGTGGAGATTTACAAAGTAAATGTAATTCTTTGCTTCACTTAATTAGCTTTTTGGTGTATCTGTACTGAAGTCCATTTTGAGAGAATTTAACTTCACTACATTTCAAAGTCAAATATCTGACTTTTTACTCAACTGCATTTCCTGAAATCAGTCGTTCCTTTTAATTTATGAAGATAAAAACGTAACTTGTCAAACACGCAGCGATCCACCAATCAAGTTCGAGTGCACGCTCTGTTTTAAACGTCAACTGATCACCAAAGTACAGTTCAGCATCAGCTCAACAGCAAGCAGAGCATTTAGAGAGGAATAAATGATGAAGAAACTCCAAACTCGAACTCAACACAACACACATGGATTGCGTGACAACACACATGGATTGCGTGAAGTAGTTGAAAAGAAGGTTTTGGGCTCATGATCATTTGAATAGAAATCAATCAGTGTTTGAGTCATTAATATCATTCTATTGATAGATCAGTGTGAGTCACATTTGAGTCTTTTCACATCAAATTAATTAATTATATATGCAAAGAGTCTTGTTTAAAAATGATAATAGTATAGTTATAATAAATCATAGTACTTTGGATACTTAAGTAAATCTGAAGGCAAAACTTTTGTACTTTTACTTTCATTTCTAATCCAGCTAATGTTTGAAAAAAAAAATTAACAAATGGAGTCATGACAAACTGCAAATCCAACAACAAAGTATAGCTTTGTTTTTTTATACTGTATGACAGTCATGGGATACGATTATTTTGAACATTCCTGATTTCCACAGATATGACCCTGTCTACATCCCAGACCTTATTACCACAGAAAAAATTCAGAAAAATAAATCTCTTCTGTCAAAAAAAACTCATTGGTTTCCTACACATGGTCAAAAGGGAGTATTAGTCTGACAACAAACCAGGGATCAAATTACTGAAAAACCTTATGAGGCAAGTTAAGAAAGAAGAATAATTGCTCTTCTTTCCTCTGTCCTTTGGTGACCCTAAAATCTTGTCTTCTCCGTCGTAGATTACAAATTTCAGTCCGGGGGACGGGTTTGAGACTCGAATAATACCAGCTGAAACTGGTCTCTGTGAAGGTTTTGGAAGCACAGGATTGGAAAACCGATTACGCCGAGCGCACGACCCTGCCTCCAGCATGTACTTCCACTCAGCCTCGCTAGTTCTAATCTTTTAATCTACACTGCACACAATGAAATGCTGATAGCCAGCAACTAACACAGATATTATTGACATCATGTCATCTGGAAATTGGGGATAAAGGTCTGGATCTCAAGGTCAGCATAAATCGACCAATCAAGCTCAAGTGTGTATTTCTTTCCGGTCAACCATAAAATTAAGGTTGCTAGGAGTTTGTGGTAGTCTTAGGGTGTATTTCAATTTGATTTGTATAGTGATTTAACAAACAAAATTTCCACAAACCACAGTTTCACTGAAAAATATAAATTCAGGAGATACAATATGAACATATCATGATGATATAATGAGTCATAGGTGATGGTGGTAAGTGAAAATTCCTGTAAAAGAACATGAGGAATCAAAGTGATCTGCATGATTAAATATACAGGTAGTAAAATAGTGATTGGTATTCGGTAGAATATTGTGATTTATTACCAATTTAACAAATTATGTACATCATTTAGCAAAACAGAGCAATTAGCATTACCATAATGTATAAACTTTGCATAATGTAGGACTTTGAAACACCAAAAACTCAGAAAAAAAAACAGTATGCGCTCTCACACCGAGACAAATGAACTCTGTGGAAGGCTGGCAAGATTAAGGCATCTAACACGGTGGGAGATGCATGGACCCTGGTGGAGTCCCAATGTATCATACGGAAATAACAATATTTAAAAAGCTAAATTTGTATCGCTATCGTTCATCGTAGATCGCAAAAACTCCAGGACTACCTGTAATTTCTTTCTATAACTGTGTACTTTACTATACCAGAGGTGTAATTGTGTAACCAAGGATTTCTTGATTCTGTTTGTGACAATTGCAGCCCAAAGTCATTATCATTGGTTCTAAGTGGTACCATCCACAGTAATCTCATGTATCTTTAGGCTGTCCATGTGGAGCCATTCTCAGCAGCATTGAGCTGTTTCTCAGTGATAAGAACTCCTTTTAGAAGTATGGCATGAGAAGGGATCAGTCAAAATCAATCCTTAACCATACACTGAGTGGATAGTTTAACGCTAGCATAGTGTAGAATCTTAGCTACACCACAGACACTTACAGTAGCAGTGCGTTAAGTAATCGTAGATCAAAATGGTCAGACTGAGTGACGTATTTCACTGTTGCCAGACAACCAGAAAGACGATCTGATCCCATCAGTAAATGCTACATTGGGCCGAGACACAGCAAAGGTGCTAGTTTTACAATCCTTTCATCATATTCGGTTTATGACCGATTTTTACATCCTGACTTGCAGTTGAACTTGCAGCTGGTGCACCTGACCGCTGTGCTGCTGACACAGGCCTGGAGAGTTCATGTCTCAGCACAAGACCTTTAGCCACTCAAGTGCACCTGGTACATAAATCATGTCTGAAACATATGCATAATTCCAACACTCCAGGCTCGGATATGTGAATACTAGAAGAAGATTTGAGCAGGTGTGTTAATATTCTAGGTAATATTTCTAAAGCTCATTTCAGCTGAATGAGAACCAAAAAGAAGGAGCTGCAACCAGGAAAGTAAATTACAGTAGACTACTGTCTTTGAGGACAGTGATACCCTTGATGCCATTAATGAGGCTAAAAGGTGACATCACTGACATTGTGTGTAATTTAACAGACATTTGTAAACAAAATATTTCTCGAAAGTTACACTTTTTTTCCACCACTCAGGCTCAAAACTTAAAATGGAGATCACATATTATATATTACAGCTACTAAAGAACTGATCGACATGTCAGATTAGACACACCCATGCTTCAGACGTGCTATTTTCTGTTTTTTACTTCGCCATCTTGGAATAACATCACTGACAATGTTTTTTGAGAGACTCTAGAGTCTGACTCATTTGATGTCCAATCTACTGGGTTTTTTCCACTTGGAGATAAAAATGGTTTTATTACCGTTATTTGGAGATGAAAAAAAGTTTAGTCATGTGATACCCAATGTTGCCTGGTGCTCAGTTTCACTAGAAAACGTGATTGAATATTTATTGGTTTTCATAAATTTAGTTTCTGCTTTTTATTCCAAACTGTAGGTCTTTGGTGTGTAAACCAAAAATACAAATTTAAGCCAACTAAGGCACGGACTTCACAACTGCTTACTAAAAGTTCAAAAAATAGCTGGAACATCAGAATATAAATAAATGTTCACCCTAAATTCCATAAATCGATTTAAACTTGAATAATGTGGAAATGCTTAAAAAATTCGTAATTAAAAAAAAAAAAATATCATATTTTATAAGCGTTCAATAGGAGTTGAGTGCAATTTATATAACAAAAGACATGCACGTAACTTAGAAACTGCCCCGGGATCTGCTATAAGACTGTAAGTGCCTGCAATAGATTGAAATAAATAAACAAAATGATCTTAAAATTCTGGGCTTCTTTGTATCCTGAAGCGGGATGTGGTGAGCCGAGAGCCGAATACTTCAAATTCTTTGATCAGTGCGGAAAGTAGAGCCAGAAACCTGAACTGATGGGAACCCAAACGAGCGTCCATCCTTGTTCACGTCTCACATTTTTGACTAAAGGAACCTCAAAGCCGCAATCTCACCCGGTGTGGGTTTTTGTGGTGGGACGCCGGTTAAGTGGGAGACAAAAACAATCCAAGCATCTGGATCTAATACCTGTGAAATCCCATCCTTTTCAATTCCACCTTCACGTCCCAAGGGGGCATTGTTTATTGCTTCATGTTACGCTCCAAATACATAAAAAAATCATTTGTGAAACATGACATTCTTTTTTTTCCTACCAGCGAAATTTTCTCTTTGAGAGTTGGCACAGATGAAAAAAGTAAAAAAAGAGGCCAGTAAATCAGCAAGGAAAAGCGATTTCATGCCAGCGTCTCCTTTTGAGGCTGAGTAGAAGGTGAAAAGGCCTTTGCATTGGTTTTTATGTGGAATTTTTTTCATAACAGTCTCAGTATACAACATTTTTATTTATGTACTTTGTGGTTTGGTATCGTGTTACTTTTTTTTTAGATGACATAAAAGTCCAAATCAAAAACCTGAATGTCTTAAAACCTCTGGTGAATAAAAATTGTAAACCTTTCTCTTTGTTTTATGACCCAATAATCATCCCCTGAAGGTGAACATGCTATTTTTTATTATAAAGTTAAAGAAAAACCCTTAAACATACACTAGATGTCCACCTGACTTTTCCAGCCATATGTGGTTCCTCCACAAACTGTTACCACAAAGATGAGGGCATTCAATTTCCCTTCACTTGAACTAGGAGATGCACAACGCCAGCTTCATGAAGATCTACTTTACATGGTTTGCAGTGAAAGATCTTCTACTATAAAGCTCCATCCTCAAACTTACTGTACACCTTTGAGATGAATGTGAACGTTGACTGGGGTCCTCCTCACCTCACCTACATCAGTACCTGTCTTTACGAACACACCTGTGACTGAATGAGCACAAAATCTCCAACAAAATGTGGATCTTCCCAGTAGAGTGGAGGATCTTATCTTCTATCATGAATGAAAAAAAGCATATCTTGATTGGTTTCAACTCTATTTTTAAGGTTGTACAACAAGAAGATCATCCTGTTTAATGCTGTGGTAGATGTGGTGTTGAGTTCAATCTAAAATTAATGTCTTGTGAGTTCAGGATTCATTTCTATTTGTTTGAATTCAATGATAAAAATATCTTAGATGAAGGTTTCTGGTGGACGGTAACGTTAAGTCTTGAGTGTGTGAATGCAGGGTTCACACAAGGTGCACACAACTGCATCTCACACACACACACACACACACACACACACACGCACACAACAAGTTATGCAATTCCGCCTGTATGCACTTCGCTTGCACAACTTGCATGAGCACACACACGTCCCGTGTCCCAATTATTATATTAATTCCATTATATTTATATTATTATATTATAATCTCATTTAATCCCATCCCCTTTTCCTATTAAAACACTGCCCTGAACCGAATAACATACTGTAGCTCGATCACTGTTTCAAAGAAATCCCTAAAACTTCCTGTAGTGACTTAACAGGCATACTGAGGAAATAAAGTGACTAGAAACACTTAATTCATTCAGCAAAAAAACAAGGAATGTTTCTGAAAAGCAGACGATTCCCGGAAAGAAGCGAGAAATTGCAAACGCATGGGCCACTATGCTTGGCTGAGAGATTTGAAAAGATTTGTTTCCACACACATCTGCTGAATCTGCTCCACACGAGCGCAGGTTGGAACTGCTGCAAAAGAAAAAACTCATCAGTGTTTACGCTGTCTCCAAACTCTCTTGACTTTCAGCCTCAATTCGATCTTTTCAAAAAGACAACTTACATCATTGGCTACAAATGATTGACATACTACATGGCAGTCTCATAAGACACGCCCACATTCGTTTTATTAAGCACTTTTTGCGCCGATATCAAGGAATACCATTGCTGATTCTGAACCTTTGAGAAACTTGAGACTTTCTTATCCAGGGTTCATAATGTGTGACATTTTAATAGTCCTTAACGAATGTTTGCTTGTCAGACTGTACGATCGTGATCCCCGTGTCACACCGCAGGATCTCAGTCGTCATGTCAGACTGTACGACGGCCAAAAAATCACACACACACACACACACACACACACACACACACACACACACACACATATTTGCTTTATCATTCCGATCTTTAGGGTTCTGTGAGATCTGGGCAGTTCTGCTCAGAGCCACTAGAGGGCGTCAGACCTACATTAGAGACGCGTTTCTCACACGGAGGTACAGAGTAACAGCTCACGATTCTAATTTATTTAATTAAATGGATTTGAAAAATCTCTAATTGGTTGGTTATTATTATTATTATTATTATTATTATTATTATTATTATTATTATCAGAATTATTATTATTATTAATATTATTGTTATTATTATTATTATTATTATTATCATAATGTTATTATTATTATTATTATTATTATTATCAGAATTATTATTATTAATATTATTGTTATTATTATTATTATTATTATTATCATAATGTTATTATTATTATTATTATTATTATCAGAATTATTATTATTATTAATATTATTGTTATTATTATTATTATTATTATTATTATTATCATAATTATTATTATTATTATTATTATTATTATTATTATTATTATAATTTTCATTATTATAATGATCAGCAATAATAATAATTAATATGTAATAATCAATAATATTATTAAACGTCTTATGTATTAATTATTATTTACTTCCAAATTATTATTAGACAAAAGCTGGTTGATTGTGTCTTTCCTTTCCTTTTCTTTCTTTTCTTTCCTTTCCATTCCTCTCCTTTCAATTCCTTTTCTTTCTTTTTCTTTACTTTCCTCTCCTTTCAATTCCTTTCCTTTTCTTTCATTTCATTTCTTTTCCTTATTTTTCCTTTTCTTTCCTTTTCTTTAATTTCCTTTCCTTTGTTTTCTTTTCTTTTTCTTTCCTTCCCTTTCCTTTTGTATCACACCTTATTTTTTCTTTCTCTCTCTCTCTCTCTCTCTCTCTCTCTCCCATGCTCTAAGTAAATAAGCAGGTGAAGCTAATTTGCCGGATGGACAGATCAAAATGTTCGAGACAATTAAGAAAAAAAATTGAGACTTAAAAAGGTAGAAAACACAAGCAAAGTCAGAGGAGAAAAACGTGCGAAGCTGAAGGTCAATAACGACAGATTGCTGATGGGCAGAAACAGGAGAAAACAAAAATAACCAGGGAGGGGAAGTGAAATGAAATTTACCGGGTAGCCATCACGTCCAGTTTTCCCCTGCACAAATTCAGAAAACGGTCAAAATGTAGAAACGAAACGTGGAGGAATTTTTAATAAAATGTCAATGAATAAATATACAAACAAACAAATAAATAAAACAGCAAAAATAATGAGGTTCACAATAAACACTTTCTCTCTCCAAATCTTGTAAAACTCCTCCCTGATCGACTCATGTTCCTCTTCAAAGTTAATATTTATATAGTTAAATTGTGTTTGTTTTTTCTACAGTAAAAGTTTTTTATGCGCAATCAACAGACGCAGCAGTCAGATTTCACCCTGAACCATCTATACTTAAAGAAAACGATGCAGCGGCGCTTTAGTCTTTCAGCCTGTTCAGCTCTTCTCTTACCACCTCAAACAACTCGGCTTCCAAACGTCAACGTTGATGCTTGTAGCGTAAAGAAAATCATCTTGTAAAGAGCCGTAACTCAATGTCACATAACTGCAGTGCATTCTGGGAATGATGTCAGTCTTCGATTGGATTTTTTCGTTAATCTGATAATAAACATTGCTAGAAAGTGAGAAAATGAGGCTTTGGCTGTTGTTTTTTATTTACTTATGTTCTCATTTATTTTCTTTTGTAGTAAAGCATTTGATTGTGGTTAAAACTGAAGCGACACTCTAGGGACAAAAGTATTGGGACACCTGACCTTTCCAGGTATATGTGATTCTTCCCCAAACACTTACCACACATTTGGAGACACACAATTGTATAAGATCTCTTTAAATTCGGTAGAATTACATTTTCATTTCTGAACTAAGAGACCAAAACCTGTTCCAGCATAACAGTATAATCAAAAAGACCACCTCCATGAAGATTTTTCATGGGTTGGAGTGGAAGATCTCTGGTATAAAGCTCTGACCTCAACCCTATTAAACTCCTTTGTGATGAATGTGAACACTGAATGCAGCCCAGGCCTCCTCACCTCCATCAGTAAAGTTTATTGTGGCTCCAAAATCTAAGGGAACATCTTCCCAGAAGATGTTCCATTAGATTTATGAAAAATGAAGAGCAAATAGGAACTAAATGTGGAACAGGATGTTTATAAAGCACATACGAATGGTCAGGTGTCCACAAACTTTTGTCCATACAGAGTATCAAGTCGGAACACATAAAATTTAAGATTAAAGCCTGAACAGAAACACAAGAGCCGCACTTCTCACTTACCTTCTTCCACAACACACTACACACACCAACATGGAGAGAGCGACAGACAGGACTGAGGTACTTACTGGAGGTCCTGCAAGAAATCACAGAGACAGAAGATTTAAAACGTGAATAAATCATAAACACGTGAAAGGCTAGTCATGCCAAAGACGCACAGATTCGCTGCAAATCGAAATTGAATGAACCTCTTTAAATAGCAAACTAGCTAGAAGTCTGTAAAATATTCCTAGCCAGATAACTTTATTTGAATTAGAAGTTCATTGTTAAATTAGCAAGTAATTGTTGAAATTAGCTTGCTAATTATGCTTTGTAAAGTAGCATGGAAAGGTATATAGCTAGTTGTGTTCTGCAAATGAGCATGTTAAATTAGTTAGCTAGTTGAAAATCTGCAAATTAGCATAGCTGGTTTAAAATATAAATTAACATGTCCTACCTAGATAAAAGTCTGTAAATACTGTAGCTAGCTCCTAAAAATCTCGAAATTAGCATGTTTAAATTGTAATTAGCATTTTTTTCTGTAAGTCATATTGTTTAATTAGCTTGCAATTTGTTTGTTTTTTTATAATCGTGTTCCATTAGCTGGCTAGTTAGCTAACTAGCAACATAATATTTGCAATGATTTTGTTTTAATAACTGAATGTTTACCCTAAACAAGAGAGAAAGAAATATATAGCTGCAAATATTCTTGTATTTGAAATGTAATTGAAACGTAAAGCCGTTTTCTGTCACATGCTGATGCTTTAATAAGACGGATGTTTAATGAAGTTCTTCAGGATGTCGAAATACACAAGAAAAATGCTGCTTCAGTCTTATTTACAGATGATCACGGGTTGTAACCCAGCGCAGAGTTACTCGATGGAGAACCTCTTCAGATTTTATTTACACAGAATGTAATCTAAGTTTTTGACCTCATGGAATGAGAGTATTCATTTATTGTTCATGAATGTCCTCTGTGCTTAATGATGTTTGCACTGAAGAGCTACTTTTTTAGTATTTCGTTTATTTGTTTGCTTTTTCGGTCACAGAGCCCCAGAAAGATCGCCCGCCTCGCCCACCTCAGCATCCCATCAAACCTGACCGATAAACAGCAAAAGGGCAAAGTTAAGTAGAACCACATCTAAGTTTTAAACTGAGGAACACTGCCATCACTTCATAAATAAAACGTTTATCTGCTCTTGTTTGAAGGCACATTTTGGGAAAACAGATGCAGAATAATTGCTATTATGTTCCTAATGCGCTGCTTCGCTGAGAACCGAAAAACCAGATTGAGTACAAAAGCTCGGCATGATGGTTAACCTTAAACCTACAGTATAGCATTAGAGAGTCATCCCATAAATGCTCCTTTCTTTCTAATGCAGAGGTTCATGAAGGTCTAAGCGACTCTTATGACTGGAAACTGACAGCATTAGGTATGTAGCTGCATATAATTAGTTCATGATTCCAAAATAAGTAAAGAATTATAAAGAAAGAAAGCGGTGTTTTCTTTTTCGAGGACGGTGCTCAGTGCTAGCTGAACTGAACTTCTCTGCATGATCATTTTATCGCTCTACTCTCACAAACAGGGAATAATTTGATGCAGCCAACTCTCACTTGTTAAAACCTACAACGTTTTTGTGCAATCAAATAATTTATTTTAAACTCTGTTACATACACCAATCAGGCATATCTAGTGTAACATCGTCCCAGAAGAGTGGAGGTTATTAGAAGAGCATTGGGGACTAAATGTTGAATGGGATGTTCAAAAAGCACATATGATCAGGTGTCTATAAGTGTTTGACTATAAAGTGTAGATGTGAATAATAGAGGTCATTCAGTATTGCATTTAACTGCACATCAGACGTATTTAGAGATTTCTATAGTTACATACACACAGTGAGAGAACCTTTACTTTACACACACTCTCAGAATGGTTTTAACACTTTAACACTTTTTACTACAAAATAGACAGGAACGGCCTGTTCTTCTGAAATGTAGTGGAGTAAAAGTTTAAAAAATGAAAATACTCTAATAAAGTAGACATTTGAGTGGTAGACTTTCAACAGATAAAAGTTATTTAACTTTCATGTTATGTCCAATTTCCCTTCATCAATTTGTTATTAAGTTTAAAGTTTTATTTGTTTGAAGTTTTATTTGTTTGAAGTTTTATTTGTTTGAAGTTTTATTTGTCATATTTACAGATGTCAGTGACGGTTTGTACAATGAAATGCTTATGTGAGGCTACAGGCAAATTACAGCAAATTTTAAAGATTAAACAATATTCAAAAGTAAAGAGAAGAAGAAATAATGAATATATATATATATATATATATATATATATATATATATATATATATATATATATATATATATATATGGTAATAATGAGGCATAAGAGTTATAATTATCTATCTTTATATATATATATATATATATATATATATATATATATATATATATATATATATATATATATACACATACACCTTTATAAAAATATAAAAAGCTGGACAATGAAATAAAATTTTACAGTAGGTGTGCAAAAATACGTAAAAATACGTAAAATACTTTCATCAGCAGCAGCTTTTTATTTGAAGAGCCCTCTTGTGGAATGTTTATAAATTATTGTTTAAAAATCTGTTTATTAAAGCTGCTGAATTAACATTAATGGAGACCAATTAACATGATGCAATGGTTCAGGTTACAGTGCATTGTTTGATCCACATCTGGATCCCAGTCCGCCAGCTGATGACCCATAGTGCAACAGATTTGCCATAAACATGTCATTGAAGCGTCACATTGAGGCTTCCCATGCAGGATGATGATGATGATGTATATCTCCAAAAGAAAGCGATGAGCAACGTGTGTTTAGGTCATTAATTCATTAAAGCAGTTTTTGGACGTCTGAGTCAGTGTCTGTGTGAGATCTATCACTCACATGACTCAGTCTTAATTAGTCTCAAGACTAAACCCTGGTTATAAATGCAGCATTCGAGCATCAATCTGTTTGTTGGGAAATGCATGAGTAAATATTTACTGAGGATGTGAAGTGAGAGATTTTATCAGAGGAGTGTCGAGCAAAAATCCCAGAATGTGGAATTCCGTACTCACCGGGATCTCCTCGTCTTCCTATCCTGCCCCGCTTTCCTGGAGGACCTGAAATGAAACCAGTATATCATTGTAAAACAATAAAAAGGCAATGAGCAGACCCGAGGCAATGAGTTTCATCATTCAGTGCTTAAATTGCCCAAACACATTCATTAGATTAGAATCAATTAAATCTTAAATCTCTGACATGTCTATTTATTTTAAAACTAATAATAAACAGGAGAACATTAAAAACAAGGAAAAGTAAAATCGACAAAAATAAATCCCATATATAGTGTCAATATTAGATATTTATAAAATAAGATCATCTATAAGATAAATATCTTGTTTCCTATTTTAATCAATAATGTTCTTAAAATGTACAATATAAGTCTTTTTCCTCCAGTATGATGGTTTTAAATCTCTATTAAAAAAAATAGTAGATTGTTTTTGCTATAAGGCTGTGGAAAAGCACACGTACAACTCATGACAGAGGGAGAATCAGTTTATCAAACACTTTGCTTGGTTCACGTGTTTTTCTCACGAAAATCCTAATGATTTCTGTTTAAAATCATATGATATAATATAAATGATCCAGAAAAGATCAGGATTAAGCTTATAGATGTACAGGCAGGAGTTTGATTTAAAAAGTTAAAAAGAACATTATTTATTTTAGGAAAAAGGAGAAAACAGTACTAAATGAAAGAATCCACAACGTTACTGATGAGGATCACTGATGCTAGTGTGAGTGAAGATCACTGGAGGGAAGAGATGATGAAGTTGTGGGAAATGAAATGAGGAAAGAAATGCAGACAGACAGACAGACAGACAGACAGACAGACAGACAGACAGACAGACAGACAGACAGATAGATAGATAGATAGATAAGAAAATGCAGAAAGAAAGAAATATTGCAGAAATGCAGAGATGCAGAAGGAAAGAAAGAAAGAAAGAAAGAAAGAAAGAAAGAAAGAAAGAAAGAAAGAAAGAAAGAAAGAAAGAAAGAAAGAAAGAAAGAAAGAAAGAAAGAAATTATAAAATGCAGTAATGTACAAAATAAATTAAACAAATAAAAATGCAGAAATGCAGAAATGCAGAAAGAAAGAAAGAAAGAAAGAAAGAAAGAAAGAAAGAAAGAAAGAAAGAAAGAAAGAAAGAAAAAATTATAAAATGCAGTAATGTACAAAATAAATTAAACAAATAAAAAATGCAGAAAGAAAGAAATATTGCAGAAATGCAGAAATGCAGAAAGAAAGAAAGAAAGAAAGAAAGAAAGAAAGAAAGAAAGAAAGAAAGAAAGAAAGAAATATACTTGCTAGTGAGGTACTGTATTTAAAAAAAAAAAAAAAAGACACAAGACCTAAATACAATCTTATCCACAAAAATCCGACCATGTGACCTCCTTTCCCAGACTTCTACACAATCATTTCCTGTGATAAATCCACAGGTGATTTAAATTTGTCCGAGCCTGGCAGCCTTTACCTTTCTGGCTAATAAATGAAGTGGACCCTGACTCCTTCCTCAGCGCTAAATCACTTCCACTGTCTGACCTGCGCCTCGCTTCAGCATGAGTGAATGAAACAGGAGCCGTACCTGCCCAGGCGCTGGGTTCCTAATGAGCTTTAGTGGCTTCAGTTGCCTACAAGGTTTGTATGAAACTAAGCTAACAAGCTCCTCAAACCCCCATGGTCAGGAAAAAAGGGATTACGCATTACCTCAATGCACCACAGGACCTGCTTCTGTCTGGATTCGGGGTTTTTCAACACAGTGAGCAACTGCTGAACTACTCTGGTCTACATTCACTACTCTGATCTTATTACTCAATGGATACGAGTTCAAATCCTGGACCGGACACACACATGACTTCATGTAATCTACAAATAATAACAAACTATTAACTATAATTCTTAAGTACAGTAACAAATCACAGTTACTTTGTTACTTTACACCTTTGCAATGTCGAATGTTAAACGTGCTATACAAATAAAAATGAATGAATTAAATTGGATGTTAGTAAACGAGCAGCTGCCCGACATTAAATGTACGTGTTAGTGAATAAAAGCTGTTTCCTGTTTATATAAGGAACAAAACACTTTATTAATCAGGAAAATCATTTTCCAGGTAGTACCCGTTGCTTCATCAGACCACACCCACTTTAGTTGATTATTGCATTATTAGTTCACACCCCCAAGTGTTTGAATAAACCAATTGAAAAAGGCCTAGTAAAGCAATATTTTGAAGCTTTTTTAAGATCTGTTTGCTTCCTGGAACTGATCCACACTTCATCTTTGCTTGACCTTCTTTCCCTCCCCCATGATACATCTTTCTCCTTTGGTGTTTCCGTCCCATGATCTTAATGATGGATGCATGTTCCTACATACATCTACAATGACACAGGAACTGCCACTCTTCCCACATGGTCCACATAACTCTGCACGGCTCCATCTTTGAGCTCCAGCAGCTCGCTGTGCCAACCGGTGTCTTCTTACAAACTGCTCCCCGAGCCGACGACGCAGGTAAAAATATACCCTTGTGGCACAGATGCCCTTCCTGAGCCGCACTCATAAACACTGAAGGGGGAAGGAAAGGGTGCTGCAGACTGACGACTCAATATCGCTAAACTCCTGCAGCACGGGTGCAGACGTGGGACATCGCATTTCTATTTCGCATGCAAATTAACCTACACATAATAGATCCTATCGGATGGAGCGCAAATGATTGTGCACCCTGTGTGATTTTTTTTTAAACCAGAACCATACAGATGTTTTGCAGTTTATGAACTGTAAACAAAAGCCTGCAACAAGATGGTCTAAGTAAGCTTGAGCTCAGTGACATTTTTACCCAGGTTACTATGGTAACAGCCCCGAGGCATGGTACAAACAAAAAACAAATGGGCAAAGAGAGAACTCTGAGCACTTCATTTCAACGACCACTGAAACTCCGATTTCCTCTTGCTTGTTAGACTGTACAATTTTTATTCATTTATTTAGTCTCAAATTGTCAGTGTTTTGGGACTTTTTTTGCAGACAAATTTTATAGCAATTGGCTATTATTAATAATGTCTCTATAATATATATGTGTAAAGCCTCTGTCAACATCCCAATCAGCCCCCACCCAGTTTACCCATAACCATGGTTTAGATAGTTACCTGAATCAGGTGGTTCTTTGACCAGCACCAGTCTAAACCTTACCATTCCATAGTATAACATATTATCAACAGAAACAATCTGAATGTTAATAGAGATTTCAAACTTTCATCTGGACTGCATCCAGAAAGTATTCAGTCTCCTATTCACCCCCTTTGCCAAGACACCACAGGAGCAGTTTAGGGACGACCCTGTGAATGTCCTAGTGTGGCCCAGCCAGAGCCCTGGCTCGAAGTCTCTTGAACATCGCTGGAGAGACCTAAAAGTGGCTGCCCACCAATGGTTCCCATCCAACCCGACCCAGCTTGAGAAGATCCCGCAATCCAGGTGTACAAAGCTTGTTGCGTGATTTATTCATTGCTAGAAAGACTTGACACAACTTCATTAAAAGTTTAAGTATTCATTGATAAAGACTCAAAGCACTTGTTTACAAAAGGCTCTAAATGTAATGGTGTTTTGTTCTCATCACATATACTATATACCACAATGAAATTCATTCTTTGCATATCTGAGTGATGTTAGGAAGCTGGGGTCAGAGTGCAGGGTCAGCCATGATAAAGTGCCCCTAAGGCACAGAGGGTTAAGGGCCTTGCTCAAGAGTCACAATAGTGGCAGCTTGGTGATACCAGGGTTGAACAACCGACCTTCCGATCAGTAACCCAGAGCCTTAGCCAATGAGGTATCACCTCCCTGAAAAAATATTTGAGGCTATAATTGTTGCCAAAGGTGCTTCAATGAAGTCCTGAGTAAGAGGTAAGGGGTCTGTTTGTCCTTATGTACATTTAATTTACAGACATTTCTATAATTCTGTTTTCACATAGTCGCCTCCTTGATTAAGGCCCTTCTCCCCCACAGATTGTTCAGTTTGACCTCTCTGGGAAGAGTCCTGGCGGTTCCAAACTTTTATTTACAGACAATGGAAGCCACTGTGCTTATTGGGACCTTCAATGCTGTAGAACATTTGCTGGTCATTATGGGGTAGTGAGTGTAGATTAATAACAAAAAGTATCCGTGTCTAGTATCAGGCTGCAACATAACAATATTGAAAAAGTAAACAGGGTCTGAATACTTTCCGAAAGCACTGCATATTTAGTTCTATGGGTGTACAAACTTTTGCACCATGTGCACACACAGAAATCCCAAGCATACCTTAAAGATTCTAATGGTGCAATATTAGCTAGACTTCTATCTGAGCTGTACAATGGAAACCTCCATCATGTGTTTGTCTCACAGGACATCGTGATCTTTTAGCCCCAGTCCTTTCACCCCCTCTCTCCGTCCAGACACTAAGCCCTGGCTCGGATTTCCCACCGGGTTGTTTTAGCTACTGTGACAGTTTCTCTAAAACAAACTTTTTCCCCCCTTGAAACATCCGGACATTTCTCTCTCGTGCGCCACACAAATGTTTGCAATAATTGTCCGAATCAAAGCACCGAACCTGATACTCTCACATCTCATCACTCCCTCTCTCGAGACGAGCGGCACATTAAAAGAAAAAAAAGCAGAAGTGAAGAGAAATTCAATTTATACCTCTGTGTGTGTTCCAGGTCTTTTAAATGCTTTAAGACTTTTGGACAAACTCACAGCTGCTTTAAGCCAAAACACTTCTTCAGGAGTTCAGAAAACATGTTCTCGGGTTTATTCTGGCTACTGCAGGATTTCACACCGTTTTTACTACGTGATAGGAAATGCTGCTTTGCTTTTATTGGTCACAGACACAAGCATACACAATACGACGTTCAGTGAAATTATTATTATCTTTTTTTTTCTATTCATGTCAAAATATATATAAAAAATAGTGTACATTTTTGCAAAAAATTAAATTTCAAACATGGAATTTAGGTTTTACATGAAATCAATCGAAGTTAAAAATCAACGTGTTAATGTCATGTAATGCGCAGATTCCAACTTCCCATTTCCCATTTGCACAAATCTGTATATACGAGCTGTAAATGCATAACTGCACAATGTCTGCAAAACTTTTTCTTATTTTTCTTACCAGAATGCTCTTCCTAATTGTGCAGTACAAATAATAATTTGCAATACCACGTATTTATAATTTATGTATTTATTATTTATTTATTTATTTTAATTAAAAAAAAAGTGCATCTGGAACTTTTGTCACCAAAACTTACAAATTCCTTGTAAGCGCAAACATACTTGGCAATATCTCTCTTTTTATTCTTATTCTAAATACTATTGAAATGCGAATAAATATAATAAAAAATATAATTCAAATGTTACTAAATAGAAAATTAAAAAAAAAATTTAGGTTTTACATAAAATCGATTAATTAACGTTAAGCAGTGTGACAAAAATTTATTGTTTTTTACATTGAAGAATAATAAAATATGTATTATATAAGATGTATAATTCACAACAATACAGTATATATATAAAATAATATATATATATTCTCTAACGCTGCATATATGTGTATATATTATACATATTATTCAATGATACCTGTGGGAAAAATAAAATGTATTCAGGCTTTTGGTGGTTCTTGGTCTTTGAATTAGTGAATATCGACGGCTAAAATATCAGCGTATATTATTATAATACTAAAATAATAAAAGATAACGCTGCTTGTTCTTAAATGTATATTATGGTTAGAATTTTTCCCGCATGTATATGATTTTACAACTCTTACAAAACAGAGTAAATGCTTTAAAGGTTGTCACAAAAATGTTTCTGATTTAAATAGGAAATACACTTTGAGAAATTTGAACCAATTCTGAAGACATGTAACAGCATCCTAGTAAAAATAATCTTTTGACCTCAGACTCTAGCAATAACAAAGCCAAAACATTCAGACCACACTGAGCTGATACTCTGTAGGTACAGATGAATTTATTCAACCATATATGCATGAGTGTGTGTGTGTGTGTGTGTGTGTGTAAGTCATGCGTAAGTGTTTGACTTAGCGTATCTGAGCGCTCCCCATCATGACTCTGTGTTAATTCACTCGATACCCAAGATAAACGCCACAGACCCCCCCTAGCCGCCTTGCAGTCAAACGCTTCCATGTGTTTTGTTGATGCTGGAAGTGATGGTGTTTGTGAACGGCGGACTCCAGCGACACGTGTTGGGTGGCACAGCCGTTACAGGGTCATTACTATGGTCAGTGGAAAGCAAAACCTTGCTAAGAGGATGTTTAACCACAAATCAGGTCGAGTCAGCAGGCCAATGTATTCAGGCGTTTCTGGTGGCTCCTCTTGAGACCTATTGCGTTACCATGGCACCTCCTTTCTGTGCTTTCTTATATATTCAGACATATCTCCTGTACCTAAAATTAAATATTTTATGTAGAGATGAAAGTTACAGGGAAGCTAAACATCTGGACTGAAAGCTTTAATAAAGGAACAACAAACTCTATTCATAAACTATTCAATTACATTGGATTTCTGTAGAAATTTAAACATAGATGTCCTTATAAAGATATAAATTTCAATCTGTAATAAACAAACCAGTGACAACAGTGATGTAAAAAAACTCCCTTAGACAGCACAAGGAAGGAACTTTAAGATGGAACCAGGTTCAAAAATGATTGACAGCAACTGAAGTGTTTCTAAAATTACAATGTTCAGGTGTGGAAGATGAAAAAAATAAAAAAATTCGGTCTATATTTACACAGGAAAGTTCAGTGTATTCAGTGTTATGCACCTGCTTATGCCCATTTTTGAAGCTCTGCATTCAGATGATGCAAATCACCTGTATGAAATTCACACCTTGAAGGTTGTACAATCCAATGAAATATAATACAGTGACTGTGAGTCAAAAGTCTGGAGTCATGGGTACTGAATAGAATTGCATTATATGTGAACACCAGAAATATACTATATAATCATTGTTTGTTGAGAAAGTAACAAACACAATTTTTCTAAGAGACTATATCTCACTATGGTTGTTGGAGGGTGTGCTAATTTTTCTACATCCTTACGAAGTGTCACACAATCATAACAATAATAAAATTACTGATATACATTAACACTAATGGAGTAACACAAGTAAAAACTGAGCAGCACAAGTTTACTTTAGATCTGTTTTGGCATTGACACTCGAGATTTATGATGCCATGTAATATAAGGAACATCCGAAATGTTCGTTCATGTTCACTATTTCCGTCTCTAATGACTTTTTGGCAGGAAAGTCAGTGGTGATAAGGATTTGGATGAGAGGTGGTATGGAGTGCAAGTGGTCCAAGTGTTGGCTCTAAAAAAGGTTGATAAATCAAGGAACAGACTTATCAGCCACTCAGGAAGTCTTGAAGATCTTGGAATGACATTGAAACACACACACACACACACACACACACACACACACACACACACACACACACACACATATATATATATATATATATATATATATATATATATATATATATATATATATAAAAATAACATGTCCCTACAAATTGCATTTGCTCAAAATATCTTTGTCCATACATAAACCAAATATGACTTACTAAATTTAAAAGCAAAGATATCTTCAAGCAGCTACAAAGACCTCCTCAGATCAAACACTGAATGCGTGACTCATTCAGAGAGAGTTACTCTCGTACTTTAACCTCAAAGAAAAAAAGCAAATGCGTGACATCCAAATGGGTGGTCCACAAGACAAGGTAGTTTTCCTCATCACTTACTGTAGATTTATATGCACTACATTGCGAAGGTTCTGGACACCTGGTCATTGCATTCTACATTTAGAGTTAGTAAAGGCATGTACTGGTGTAGGTGATGTGATGAGGCCTCGGGTGCATTCAGTGTTTCAATTCATCCCAAAGGTGTTCAGTAGGGATGGGATAAGAGCTTGAGGGTCACTCAAGATCTTCCTCTCCAAACCATGTAAACAATATTTTCATGGAGCTCACTTTGTGCACATTGCAATGCTGAAACAGGTTTGGGTTTCCAAGTTAAAGTGAACACAAAATTGTATTATAGTGCGTATCCATAGACGCCCTACACAATTGTGTAGTTCTAGACTTTGTGGTTACAGTTTGGAGAAAAAACACATATGGCAGGAAATGTCCGGTGTCCCAATACTTTTGCCCCTATACTGTCCTGTTGTCACCATTGACACCATTAAGTCATGAAATATGCCTGAGACACAAAACCTACTAAATGTTACACAACACTGACACTGGAGACTCTTTACATAATAATCTTTTGTTTATGTGGTGTGTTTTTACTATGGAAAAAAACCTCAATGACCACCTTATAAACAACCTTCTAAGCAAAAGCACAATGTCTTTACCACTGAGCTGCCACTTCACTTCAAGAATTAAGGTGACCAGATGCATCGCCAGGCTTTTTGGCAGAGAGGTACTGGCAACCCTGTTGCCCACTACTGTCTGGTGTAATGTAAGGGCTGAAACAGATGTGAACAAGCTGTTTTAGGAAAATAATCAAGGTAATTTGTGTAAGTGGATAAAAATGTCCTTTCTTTCAGTCCCAAAAACAAAGCATACAGTTAAACCCTTAGCTTTACATATTTCTCCATAGTGGCTGCTTTGTTTAAAGCCTAAATCGATTAATGTATAAAACAGGGAGTGTTGTGTAATCACTCACCTTTGTAGGAAAATGCATGGTACTGTGTCAAACCTGAAAGTAGCTCGAATTTAAAGAGAACTGCACAACACTGAGGGGAAGCGGGTGAACATGCAGGTGGTCCTGTCCCTGATTATAGATTTAAGGTTTGGTGTGTTGTACAGCTCCATAAAATACAGGCCATGGGAATTGGCAAGTTTGCAAAAGGTTTAGAAGTGAGCCCAGAAAGTGAGCTTAGCAAGGGGTAAAAATGAATTATAGGATTACTAGTTCTACTGGAAGCACAGCCATGTTTAGACAAGCTCACACACACACACACACACACACACACACACACACACACACACACACACACACACACACACTCTGTCTCTCTTAGAATATTATTACTGTTAGTCTATCTGTCAAGTTTATTTCTATTGTGTTTTTCACAACAGACATCGTCTCAAAGCAGCTTTACAGACTCACCTTTATGAGTTAAGGTGAGTGTTGTGCATTTATCCCTGATGAGCTGTTATGGCGGCTGTGGCAAGTTTGTCACAATTACATTAAATTCAGTAAAATACTGTGAAGAAAACAGTGATGTCTCCAGTCTGGTATGAACATGTGCCCAAAATTTCCTTCTTCCAGATAAATAACCATAATCCAAAACTCTAATCCCTGACCCCTAACTATAAACCCTTAACCTAAGCCCTAATTTTTACTTCAAACCCCATACCCAAACCTAAACCCTAACCCTGAAACCTAACCCTAAACCAAGCTGGTAATCACTGACCCTAACCCTGAAGCCTTAACCAAAACTTTATCCTGAACTTGTAACATATATCCACTGACCCTAACCCCAAACCCTAAACCAAATCCTTGCTTAAACCCTTAAACCATTGCCCTAACCTCAAACCCTAAACCAAATCCTTACTTAAACCCCCAATCCATTGACCTAACCCCAACCTTAACCCTAAACCTAGCCAATAATCACTAACCATAACCTGAACCCTAAACCAAATCCTTACCCTAAACCCCTAATCTATTGCACTAACCCCAAACCCTAACCCTAAGACTAAACCCTCACCCTAAATCTAATTTCGCCTCCTAACCCTAACCCTCAATCCTAAACCTTGATCTTAATCTCCAACCCTAACCCCTAACGATAACCTTAACCCTAAACCTAATCTCTACCCCTTAACCTTCAGCCCTAGCTACAAACCCTCACCTGAACATCTAACCCTAACCCTACTTGTGCTGCAGTTTGGCATGAACTCTACTGAGACACGAACACCAACAGCCATGAACGTATTCTCAGCCTGAAGAAATTCACATCAAGGTTTCCAAAACTGCCTTCATGAATAATGATATGGCAAGATGCAGTATATTCTATTTACTGTATACACAACATAAAAGGTGATTCTTCAAAAACAAATGGTTTAAAGTGAGTTTGATAGAAACGTCTGATGATGTTACCATGTTGAAAACAACCTAATAAACAAAAAGATTTCCTTTTTTTTCATTCGTATGTTTGACACAACCGTCATAGAAAAGCACACAGTTGTGGTTACTTGATCTGGACAACATGGTTTAATTGAAAGAAATATCAAATTCCTCCTGAAGAAAAGTTCACGAACAGACTGGAAACAGTTAAAAAGCTGCTTTGAAAGTTTACACGCTTCACAAATAGAGAGATTTCCTCACTGGTTCTCTGATTAGGAGCTGGTGTGGTGTGATGATACAAAGATTGGTACAAAAGGCAAGTCAGACAATTTTGAACATTGTGTCTTGGGATCTGCAAAATGTATCCTCTCTATCCACTTGATAAAGCTGAAGACGTGGAACCAGAGCAGAAAGCCACAGTTCTCCAAAAAAAAAAAAGTTCCACAGCAATACAAAACGAATGTTCTCCAAATTAACCCCTTGTAGGGTTCTTTAAAAAACTTCTCGTAGTGACAAACCTGAGGTAATAGATTTTGTTTTCAACCTTCTCTCCACACCACCCCACTGCTATGCTTTCTTTACCTTCCTGTAGATGCCCCCATCAGATTTAAAACACTGATGCTCACCTTGGAGGTGTTGGGATATAACACTCACAACCTTCTAAACAAAAGCTCAAAGTATGAATCACTAAGCTCCCAATTCTCACCAAGATTTGGTGGACCACAGGTATTGGCAAGCTTGTTGATACTGAGGCACTGGCAACCCCGTTCCCCTTCCACTCCCTGAACCCTGAATCAAACCCATGCATTAAAAAGAAGGCAATCTGACATCATGGTCCTTTGTGAGCTGAGAACGGTCACAGGAGCAAGTTGGAATTAAAAATATATCTCAGTGAAATCGTCCAGGGCATTTCTTTTCCTGTTCTGGCGCTTATTCACATAAACACAGCGGTCAGAAACATAAACCTGATATTTAGCTGACATTTTTTTTTAGAAGCTACTTTACTTTTAGTACGGCACATTACACATCTACACTTCCAGCTTGTTCTGAGCGTCACGGTCGAGCGGAGATCAAAAGCACATGTGAGCTGGTTTAGATGTGATATATGATGATGAGGATGATGATGATGATGATGATGATGATGATGATGAAGTATTTCTTCTTGGTATTATATTCCAAAAATCCAAGTGAAATTGTGATTAGTGGGTAAAAGTGTTATTGTTGGGTTTTTTTTCTTGCAAGGTCAGTTTGGAAAGAAACATTACTCTCAGAATTAAAAAAAAGATTTAAAAAATGGCACCAGTGCTTTTCATTCGCATGGTGATGACCTTTTCTTTTCGTGTTTCACGGTTTAAACTTCAGAATGGAAAGTTAGAAAGTCAAAATATCCGAAATATGAAACCTGTGATGATATCAGGTTGGAGAAATACAGATATGGAACAAATGGAGAAAACTGATATATGTGATGATTATGTTTACAGGAGAAAATCAAAGAAAAACAGGAAAAAGAGCTACAAGTGTAGACAGGAAAGCAAGCACATATAACTGATTGAACTGCAAATATAGAGATGCAGTTTATCAAACATACTGAGGATGAAACATAAAGTGAAATATGAAGTCATTCTTACACACATACCAGTTACTCGATCTCTTTATATTCATCCGAACCCGAAATAAAACACGCGGGGGTGCGTTTTTATTGCGTAATGAATTCTTTCGAGGTTGTGTGGTGATTCGCAAATTGATTTTTATTGACAGTAAAACATGTAAGGCTTCTTTTTCTATGCAAAAAAAAATACATCCTTGGTGAACTATTGAGTTTCTTATGCAAGTTAGAACAATACCAATATGTTCACGCTATTATCATTATTATTATTATCATTATCATTATCATTGATAATGATAATGATAATAATAATAATAATAATAATAATAATAATGATGATGATGATGATGATGTTGATAATAATAATAATAATAATAATAATAATAATAATAATAATAATAATAATACAAGGTTGTGGCTGAACCTCTAATGTCCTGAAATGAAAAGAAAATAGACCTTTAATTGTATAATATAACAATAAATTTGGTTTCTAAAACTATAAAAAGAATAATAATAATAATAATAATAATAATAATAATAATAATTTTACGACATTTTCACTTTACATGAACTCTAAAACTCGAACCTGTTCCAGCATGAACAGGTTGTGCACAAAGCCAGCTCTATGAAGATCTGGAGTAGAAGATCTCCTGCTATACAGTTCCAATTGAACACCTTCGGAATGAATTGGAATGCTGATTGCACCACAGGCCTCCTCACCTCACCTACATATTGTAGCTGAATGAGAACAAATCTCCACAAAATCTAGTGGAACATCTTCCCAGAAGAATGAAGGTCATATAACAGAAAATGGGGATTATATGTGGAATGGGAAGGTTAAAAAAGCACATACAAATCTTATGGTCAGGTGTCCACAAACTTTTGTAAGCAGGTCTGAATACTTTCTGCAGGTCTGAACCTTTTTACTTATTACTTTACAGCACAACCTTATTATTATGATATATTGGTGTGTATATTGTACATTTACAGCAGCTAGTTTGGTGCTTCATCAGTTTTACTAAACGCTATATTTCCATGATTTTGTGAAGGCGCGTCCTCTCGTGTCGTGACGTCAGAAGATTCAGTTCACATTGTTCCATAGGAACCTTGTGCCTTTTTATATCAGAAACCTTAATGTCCTTGGACAAGCAGCTGCTCTGTTTCTTTACCTTGAGATTTAAAAGGTGTCCTCTGTGTCCTTGGTGTCCTTGCTATCGGACAACTGCAGAGTTGAAAGTGAAAATCTTGCTGTGTTTGATTAACTTATTTGCTTTCTATACTGCAGACCAAAGGAAGCTTCCCTGCTGCTGTTTCCTATCAACAATGTGGACTGTGCTGAACACACAGATATACACACACACACACACACACACACACACACACACACACACACAAAAGGGTTAGACGTCTTAGCAAGTCCCCCCCCCAACCATAACATTGCACATATGGGTTAGAGCAAATAAGCACACAAACTTGAGTGTTCATGAGAAAGTACAGTGTATAAAATATTATGAGGTCAGGAAGAATTGCATGCAGAGACCGTAAACCTCATCCTGTCCACTACAACTGTGTTCCTCAGCTTCATCTCTCACTCCAGCTCTAGGTTGCGTTTTTTTTGTTTGTACATCCTTGTGAAATGTTCTAATGAATTTTGTGCATTCGAACAGAAACGAACCAGTAGCCACATATAAACCTTATAGAACCTGACCAGGTGGTTACTAAGGATGACTGAATGAATACTTTGTGTTTAAAATGAAAAAATATTTTGTTCATTCGTTTCTGCATGAAAGTACAGAAAACGCTGGCTGGATGAAAAAACAACAACTCTCAGCCTGAATCTTGCCCTTGAAGATAAGCCACTATTGATGTTGCAGCAATGAAAACAACAGCATACGTTATTTATACAGGGTGGTGCAGAGAAACGGGAAATTTTGGAACTAGCAGTTGGTGACCACGGGGCATCGGCAATTGCTTGGAACCAGTGCGACCTCGTTTCGAACCCCTTGCCATTAGTTATAATGAAGCAGTTGTGCACAATGAACATTCGCTGTAAAACCTCTTCTAGGAATGGCAATAGCAGGAGTGCTGCGCAAAGGGAACCTCGGCATCATTACTAGTTAGGACGTCATGATTGTGTCCTGAGATCTTTCACTCCAACCCATATAAAGCATATCTTCATTGCATTGTCATGGTGAAACAGGTTTGGGTCTGCTAGTTCAAGTGAAGGAAAAATGTCATGCTATCACATCCGAAGATCTCCAATGCAATTGTGTGCAATGTGTTGAAAAATCACATATGGTTAAAAAAGTCATATATGTAAACTCAAGGACTTGAGGTCAAAACCCTGCGACTCTGCACACACTCTGTCCAAGTCTTTATCCAGTCAGGCAGAACAGTTCTCCCATGCGACGTCTACAGTTTCATCCTATTTATCGCAGGTCAGTCTACTGGCCCAGAGCTAATTATGTCCCACAGGCACTGTCTGAAAAGAATCAGCTCAACATGGCAACCTGAAAATACTCAGCACAGAACCTTTCTGCCAGGATCACTCAGTATAATCACTAGGATGTTTTATTAATACGTTAGAGTCTGATGGACAGATATAACATGTGAATCATGTTTCTTGCATCATGTCTATAGAATTCTTTCATCATTAATACACAGAGGATCAGTTTAACATTTCCATGCAAAGAGTTTATTCAACCCAAATGCTATTATTTCTAAATGTACTCCAACGCCAACGCTTGCTGTTTACATGCATCTTGAATTTCCTCCAAACCAAATTCATACATATGCTTGTTTATCTGTCACTAAAGCTCATTGATGAAAAAAAATAAACTGCAGCATACTGTGGGAAAGCTCTCACTGCTTTGGGGAAGAAGGATCCAATCCATTTAAATAGAAGAATTTTTTATGCTGTACATTTCATTACATTTCATACATACCAAAAGTATGGTAACAAGCATTTGCATCTAAAACACGATTTTTTTTCTTTTTTTTTCAGTGCTGGACCAGAAAAAAAGTGTGCAATCAATCACTGTTTAAATCTAAAAACCAGACATTCCTCCAACCAAACCCCAAATCAGTCCTGGGTGCAGAGTCAAGTATTCAAGGCCAAGTGTGAAAGTCTTTTACTTCCTCCTCCGAAAGCAAATGACCTCTTCTTCCCCCCTGACCGCTGAAGAACCTGAGAACTACACACCGCCACGACACGGGTGCAGAAACATCTGACTTGCTTTACTGTAGTCATTAACATTGTGAAAAGGCTCCACTGCATCTCTGCACATTGATGCGAATCGTAACTGGAATCAGCAGTAATATCTCACTCGTGTGAGTGATGCCAGTGTAAAGGTGACAAGATAGAAAGGCTTTAAAATACTTTATTAGACGGGACATGAAGGGAAATCGTAAAAAAGCGGAATAACCTTTAACCTGTCGTATCTGCTGTAAGGATATTATTGACCACAACTGTGGTTTAAAACCGCAAAAACTGGAGACCAGAAAGTGTAAACAAATATCTGTTTTTCTAAATGTTCTTATAGTTCTTAGTTTGACTGGTGAATTTAACTTAACTCTATTAACTCAAAAAATGTCAACCTTCTGATGAAAAATTCAGAAATATCCTCCAATAAATATCCCAAATATTACTTTACACTTCAAATACACAAACCTTATTTGTCCAAACAGACGAACCAGACCTCAGGATCGATCTGATCTTTCGTGTGCAAAAAAATAATAATGCATTTTATATGCAACTAAATCTCAGCCCATAACATGTTGACGTTGTGCGATCTTATCCATGTACTGTATTTTAGACACTAAGCGAGGATGTGCATGCACGTAAACAGGGTTAAATCAATTCTAATGTAATGTAATACTAGAGATTAAAAGATTAGACGTCCAGATCCATGATTTATTAGTATCCAATTAAAGATAGCTGCAGCTGAACGTGTCTGGGCCTGTTCTATAAAACACAGAAATAGACAATGACGTTTGGTTGTCACTGGGAAAAAAACAGTGGTGGACAAAGTAGTATATCATTCCTTTATTTTTTAGTAATGAAGAGTGTTACATATACATTTATGGCATTGGACACTTTTATCCAAAACGACTTACAACTGAACGAGTGAGGTCTTGCTAAAGGACCGAGCAGTGGCAGCTTGGTGGTGCTTGGATTTTAACTTGTGACCGTCCGATCCAGAATCCAGAATCCAGAATCCAATGCAAATTTCATTCCTCATACTGTCCTCATAAATTTAACATACTAGCTGGCAACAAATTGAGTACACCCTACGTGAACATGTCAAAACTATGTCCAAAGTGTCAATATTTTGTGTGGAATTCACAAGAGCTTCACAGGTTGTTGCTGGGATCCTCTTCCACTCCTCCATAATGACATCACGGAGCTGCTGGATGTTAGACACATTGTGCTTCTTCAACTTCCGCTTGAGGATCCCCTACAGGTGCTCATTAGGGTCCAGGTCTGGAAACATACTGTACTTGGACAGTCCATTACCTTCAGCTTCCTCAGCAAGGCAGTTGTCATCTTGGTGGTGTGTTTGTGGTTGTTATTATGTTGAAAAACTGCCTTTCTGCCCTGTTTCTGAAAGGAGGGCATCATGTTCTGCTTCAGAATGTCACAGTACTTGTTGGATTCCATGTTTCCCTCAATGAACCACAGCTCTCCAGTACCAGGAGCACTCCTGCAGCCCCAGATCATGATGTTACCACCACCATGATTAACTGTAGGCAAGACACGTTGTACTTGGTTCTCCTCACCATGGTGTCGTCACACATGCTGGACACCATCTGAGCCAAACAAGTTTATTTTAGTCTCATCATACCACAGGACATGGTTCCAGTAATTTATCCTCTTGAACAGATTGTCTTCAGTAAACTGTTTGCAGGTGTTTTTGTGAGCAGCTTCAAAAGATTCTTCCTTCTTTGACGAAACCGACTTGTTGCAGTGTGCGGGGTATGGTGTGAGCACTGACAAGCGGAACATCCAATTCTGTAACCTTCAAAGCAGTGCTAGAAGAGCGTGGTGACGGTGCACACGTGATCAGCATAGCACCAGACGATGTCTTTTGGTACATTGACTTATAAAGTTTGGTGCTCCCTGTGACTGTGCATGCAGCCTGGTTCTGCCATCTGTTAGCTTGTTACAAAACTAGTCTCAAAAATGACCTCTTGGTGGCATATTTATAAAAACGTCTGTCAAGTATTAATGAGAGTTAGTCATGTTTAAAATAGAGCACCTCATTCTGGTCTTGGTTTGTTTTTTTATGAAAAACTAAATAAAAACCTCCATCGGATGCATTCAAAATGTGTATGATATTGTCCTGAATTGGTAAACCTGAGTTTTTGTCCTCATCTGGCTCAGTTTTATACTTGGTGTGTGATTTATGATAGAAAAGGCAGGAGAAGGAGGTCCGGAGAAGAAGCGTGTCACGATGGGATGCACACACGGTTTCCTGGAGTCTGGACAGGAAACGCAGAGAATCAGAAAGGTCAAGGAGAAGCAGCTGAACTTCCTCAACTCAGCTTATGAGACACGACATTTGCATGAAGTTAACGTTTATGTCGCACGGTATTTACTACTCGCTTCTTGTACAATACGCAGGTCGATGACCGAATAAACTGTTCTTTTTTTTTCTGTGTTGTACAAAGACAGAACATTAAATACATCTGGGAAATCTTTTTACTGAGATCAGGAAAATGGAAAGGAAAAGTAACATGATCTTAACGGTATAAAAGGCATAAAAATGTGTCAATAGATTTCTATTGATCTGTACATGTATATACATTTAGTATACATGACATTTTATATAGTGCAGGAAGTAGATTTATTACGGACTTAAGTATGAAATGGAAAGCACTACCAAGATGCCCCTATGATGGGCCCTTGGGCAAGGCCCTTAACCTTCAAGGGCTCTTGATAGGGGGTTCTGCCAAATGCCATTAATGTATAATGTAATTGTAACTACCATGATGCCTCTGCTGGGCCCTTGAGCAAGGCCCTTAACCCTTACGTGCTCTGAATAAGGGCCATCAGCCAAATGTCATAAATATACATTGTTATTATAAAGGTATTTAAGTAAAAGTACAGTAACAAATTCTTGCTTTTGAACAGACTTTAGTACCAAAAGTGACAGTTGTGATGTAGGAGAACTTTATGTGAATAATGCATCAAGTTCAGAGTTTTTCTATCATTGCAGACACACAATGAGGATCCCATATCCCACATACACTCTCAACAGAACCTTATATGTGTGTGTGCTCTTAGCCACTAGTGATCTGCTGAGTGCTAGTGATCACCCTTCAGATGATATATCACCTTAACTTGTACCCTGAAGCAATGAGTCTTCAGCTGAAAGGGAGTGGAAAACCTAGTCAAAAACAAACACTCAAAAGGAGCAAGGTCACGGTCAAAGGTTAGAAAATGTCCGGTAGGGGGTCTAGCCAGGGGGAACACTCGCACAAAAAACGACATTCTGTGGCGGCAACCGAATCTGCTACGTATGTACCAGACAAGCTGAACACGTTCATCATAAGAATAACACACCCACCACTTTCCTCCAAGGCAGCTCTATCATAGCTGGATATGATGTTTCGTTTTCCCAAACACGCTCGCTCATGTCACTGTACTTTATGAGAAACATGCAGTGAGCATCGGTCTACAGAGGTCACGTGACCCCGTGATTCGATCTCTCATAAAAGCCTTGCTCTGAGGAAGCTCGGACCAGAGGGCAAAGGTGGGTCCGGAGATGTGTGCGAGAGAAGAAAGGAAATAAAAGGGCATCCGGTGAAGGCGCCTGGCATGGTCTGGTGTAGGGGTGAAGCTCATTACATGTGTACTGTATTTAGGCGCGATTAAGACAACAAGACGAGGTTCTAGAGGGAAAACGCAGAAAGAAAGATGAAGATCAGAGAGGCCTGCTTTCCATCTAAAACACACACATACAGTTCTTCTGAATCTTCGACGTCGCCAGCCGTTTCACATGAAGGCCACAAAGATAAATAACCAAATAAACCAAGTGCTCCAGCTGCCACAAAAAAAAGATTAAACATGCACTCGAATCAATTATGCAGCAATTCCCTCTCAGGCAGTCCATTTTGGCTGAAATCCCTCAATGTGCCAGAATTTATCAGCTCTAATATTTATAAAATGTCTCTTCAATCCACTTTGGTTCTGTTAATATAATTCTATATACACTAAGAATATATATATATATATATATATATATATATATATATATTATCGCGTACTATATCCTATACATTTTCAATTATATACAGTTATTTAAGAAAAATAATCAACTTTGAGAATGTAACTTGTCACACCAGTTGCATTATGGACTATTTTATTACCTCGAGACCCCTCAAGCTGTTTTCCTATTTATAAACGTATATAAATACGTGTGGTAAATACGTAATAACAATACACAAAACTATATATTTTTCAATATATTTAAGAATAGATATAATACAGGTATAAGTCAAGCGAAAATCCTTTAGAATCTAAAATTATTATTTATTTTGTTTGTGTGTGTTGGTTGCATCCGCTTTGAAACACCGCAATTATGTTACCACTTCTATTAAACCATCTATGAAAGCTTCTCTATTCTAAAGTAAAGACATCTATAAATCACATGACACATAACCTAAACCTTCACAAGACCTTTTTTTACTCTGCCCTTCACAATCCTTCTACAGTACACTGCAATCATCAGCTCATACAGTATGTCATTATATCACCTGCCATTGGTGATACTGGTCAGAAAGATGGCAGGATGGGAGGAAAGGAAGAGGAGGAAGAAGATGAGTTTAAGATGATGAAGGATGGGTGCTGTAGTGATGAAAACCAGCACAGCTCTCATGGGTAATAAAAAGCAATCATATTCAATCATGAGCAACATTAAGATCAGGCTACATCTCCTTCATGTTTCCCACATGCGCATGAATTATGAAGTGACAGTAGGATTAGAGGGATCTGGTGGTGGACTGCACATCTGGAATCCTGCCTCAGAATTATGTGTGGTGAAAAACAACACAATTTGTGAAAAATTGCAAATTTGTAGCTATTTAGAAACGTGTAACAAACTGCAAAATCACGAGTGAAAAATGTAGAACATTGAACAAATTCATTCATTGCAAATTCATAACAAATGACAATTTTGTAACTCAGAAACTCAACACAATCTTTCAACAACTCACAAACATAAAAATAGGCAAACTCGTAACAACTCACAAAATTCGTAACAACACACAAGTGTGCAACAACTCACACATTATTAAAAACCCACAAATTCGTAACAGCTCACAAACTTATAACGCAAACTTGTATCAGCTTACAAGTTTGTAACACATAAATTCATAACAACTCACAATTCCTTAACAGCTCACCAACCTGTGACAACACAGAAATTCTTAACAGCTCACACATTTGTACCAACTCAAGTTTGTAAAAACTCTATTCATTGCACAAATTTGTAACAACTCACAAGTTCGTAACAGTTTGTAAAAAACTCAAATTCATGGCACAAAACAAGTAACAACTTGCGAATTCATAACAACAAAAATTCCTAAAAGGTAAATAAATCACAAATTCAACAACAAAAATTTGTAACAACTCACAAACTCATAAAAAACGCACAAATTAGTAACAACTCACAATTTCAAACTTAATCTCACAACAGCTCACAAATCTATAAAAATCATCAAAAAAAAAACAACCCACAAATTAGTCCGTGTTTAGTTCAGGTTTTTTTTCTGTTAGTGGAAATAAATCCCATACGCTTCTTCTTTTCTGCTCTTTTTAAAAATGGTGTCCTTTATTTCCTTTTAACTTATAAATCAAAATTATATCTATGAAAATGTATCATTTGCAGAGGAGGGAAATAATGAAGTATAAATACTTTGTTACTGTACTTAAGTAGATTTTTCTAGTATCAGTTATTTACTTTACTATTCATTTTTTGGGCAAAATTTTACTTTCACTCATCAATTTTGTTACACAAATATCAGTACTTTTACTTCTTACATTTTTAAAACAGACTCAACTATTTGGTGACGTAAAATTTTTACTTATTGTGCAGTTTTCAGCCCAGCAACCTATTTCAAGTCATTGTACGACTTTTTCCATCCACTGGTGTATCATTTTCTGTCTCTCACACACCACAGACGTAGACTAGATTACAAAGATACCACTGAGTAGTCAAAAGGCAACATGAAGTCTGGGGTTAACGTGGATGAGACAGAGGGAGTCAGTGATGTAAACATGACTGAGAACAGACACATTCCTGATCACCTGATTATCATCTTTTCTCTGCTTGTGTTCTACATGGTGGATCTTCAGTCTGGATACAATTATTAGGTAACAACATTTTAAATGATTTTATATTAATATATTAATATGACGTGAGGTTCAGTTACCAGCGTGACAAATTTCATTACTTTAACTTGATGGAAAAAGTGTAAAAGCAAAAGAATCTTTTAAAACATGAGTATCTGCACTTGTACTTAAGTGATAGATGTGTGTACTTTTGCAATCTCTGTTCATTTGCCATGTCTGCTGATGTCTACAGCTGCCTGTAATGGTATTGAAATAGAAAATGCGATACAGTGAAATCTTGGTAAACAATGTAAAAATCACAGTGCAGTTACATGCAATATAAAAATTCTTGGAACACTCCGGAACACACTGCTGTATAAGATCTGATATCATTGATGTACATCCAGCAACCCTGTGAAAATATTGCGTGACCCTTATGGAGTATGTTTAATTACATATTTGATGAATAGACACACCATTATAGAGTGCAGGATAAAAAACACTCACATTGTACCCTGTAACTCATCACAGTGAAGTAAAAAGGGAGTTGTTACACAAATACGCGACTATAGGAGAGGTTATTATGGGTTATGTTGACAGAGCAGATCTAACATGCTTGTAATGTCTAGAACATATATAAAAAAATCACCCTCGCTGAGCGGTCTATGGCTCCAGCAGGGCGATATGGGAATATTGGTTACACATGTCAATCAAATGAGTAACTCACAGTGGGAGGCTATTGTTAAAATGACAGGGCTGAGCGATCACCTCCCACCTCATCAGGTTTCGATGCTAATTAGCGGTTGGACAAAAGAAATATGAAGGTTTCTCTGTATAATCATGACCCAGTTTACAGCAGTATTTCCAATACATGGGAATTCTTTCATGTCCATTGTTTTTCCTGACTGCTCATATTCCCAGAACGTTACATCCCTCTTCCTTCTCTTCTCACTTCTTTAAAACATGTGCTCTATTTCTTTCTTTCCTTCTTTCTTTTTTCCATCTTTCTTCTCTTCCTTTCAGTGGTTATTACAACCATATGAACGTCCTGCAGTCGTAACATATGATATTATTTAGCCCTTAAGGCCAGCAGTGTTTAATAAAACAGACGCAGGGCTAATGACGCCGATGCACACGACATGGGAAAATAAACGTATGTAAATTTTGCTTAGCCTCGTTTTTTCCTCTCATTTATCAACCCGAATCACACGCAATTCGCCGCGATCTGATGCCGAAATGCAATAGCGGTATCTTTATCTGGATCTGGATCTGGATCTGGATCTATTCAGCACTCCAATTAGTCTTATCTGGAGCTGTGTTCCGATAGAAAGTGGGTGTGGCCTCTGGATTTATTTTATATATATATATATATATATATATATATATACACAAAATTTTGTGGACACCTCAGAATGGTGGTATGTGCATTCTATATATTCTATATATATATATATATATATATATATATATATATATATATATATATATATATATATATATATATACACAAAACTTTGTGGACACCTCAGAATGGTGGTATGTGCACACTCCAAAATTCACTATTTGGAAAAAGTTTGTGGACACCTGACCAAGATTGTGCTTTTTGAATATCCCATTCCACATTTAGTCAATTTGCTGTTGTGAAAAACCAGCTATAATCAGGTACAGATGGTGAGGTGAGGAGGCCTGGGGTGCAGTCAACGTTCACAGTCATCATTTTATTTATATTTCAGCACAGCGACCCTGACCAGGCAGGTACTAATGATGAATAAATGAATGCTTTCTGTATTGTGGATATTTTATATCTGACTGATCTGCAGCAAGACAAAAAAAAGTTATCTATTTTTTATTCTTTGATGGACAGAACCATTGTGATCAAGGTTAACTATGATTACTATAAATCATCATTACTAAGCTGTCCATGAACCTCTCTATTGGAGCAGCGGAGCAGGTCATGTCACATTTTGAGCTGGATTAGTTCTCACATCTCACAGTGCGGAAATTCATGACAGGTCATTACATTTCTATTACAGCAGGACAGCTGAACAAACATCATGGAAATTTGTCTTTAGGTGTGGCAGGAGCCTAAAAACAGCCTCCACCTCCTTCAGGCCAAAGTTGTTCTGACTACAAAAGCATTGTGGGTTTCAGAGGTAGCACATGGAGAGTGAAACAATCTGCAGTAGTGGATCTAACTCTAAAAAATGTGTTTATATATCATCTCAAAAAGTTGCTGTGTTCATGAGAAGCATTGTGTTAAGTGGAATTTGAGTGGATTAATGGTGGGCTAATTAATAACTTCTGACAGATACTTTGTGTACAATATCTCCTTCAGTGCACTATCCATGACCTTTGTACTCATTGTACAGTTTATTTATATTCCTATCATACATATCATATTATTCTTTCATTTATCGTTATTAATTACATATATCACAGCCGTACCAACCTGTAGGTATGAACATTTTTTACACTGCAACCAATGCACTTCTGGTGAGATGCTAGCTGTATTTTGTTGTTTTGTACATGTGCAATGACAATAAAATTTAATCTTATTTAAAAAATTCATTCACAACAAAAGATAAAAAAAATACATTAAGACATTAATACATAAAATAAAATATGTATACAAACAGGTCTTAAAAAAGTTGTCCTCAAAGTATGATGGGGGAATTGTTAAAATGATCAAATCGCAATAGTTGTTTTTATCACGATATGTTATTAGTGTAAATTGGCTGAGGAAAAATATTTTTGACTACAGGAACAGATTTCTTTTACCATTTACTACCAAAATTTAGAAAATTCATATAGAATTTTGACAAATATACTGTATGATTAATTATAGTTTTTAGCTAACTAGCTTGCTATGGCGAAGTGTAATCTCTGTGGTTAAGGCTCTGGGTTATTGATCGAAAGGTTGGGGGTTCAAACCCTGGGATTGCCAAGTTGTCACTCATGGGGCCCTTGAGCAAGGCCCTTAACCCTCTGTGCTCCAGGGGTGCTGAAACATGGCTAACCATGTGCTCTGACCCCAGATTCCTAACATTGCTAGAACATGAGAAGAAACAATAATTTCCAAAATATTGCTTAATATCGCTTAAATAAATATTGCTAAATAAAATAGCTGTAGAAAACCCAAGCTATTGTGTGCTGCTGTATTTGCTAGCTAACGATCCTCAACTAGCTAGCAACCGAATATGTTATTATTTCACTCAGACAAACACCATGTAAATTGAAGGGATGGAGAGATCCAACCCCTTGAAAATCATGACTTTTCTTGTTAATTCGTTAAATGAGTTTGAAGCAGCCTTTAATGGTCTCCAGGAGCCTGCAGAATGCCGTATCAGAACCTGATGCGTAAAAGCATTGGTGATTTACGAGGAAAGTGCCTCAGGTTGGCTTTAATAAGAAAAAATATTTGATGTACCGTTACAAAAGTTTGGGCCTGTAGAAGTTCGAAAGGCTGTAAATTTTATTCCTGCTTTGGAGGTCCAACAAATGAAATGCACACAACATGACTTTGCCTTCTGGGTTGTAATTATGTCTTTTGTTGAAAAAAAAACCCATTAACTCATTATTTTCCAGGTTTAATGAATTCTGTCTACTCAATGAAGAAAAACTCATGTCATACAAGTCATTTTTCTATCATCAGGAAACTGCAGTCCACATCTAAACAGACTTCCTTTCTCCGTTTACGTTTCTCCGAACTCCCGAACACTCGTGCATGCAGATGAACGATTGCTTTGCAGAGGAACTGCCTTCTATTATATCCAAATTACAACAACACTCATTAAACTCCGTAACATTATAGCCTGTAGCTTAGACATCAAAGTCAAGTCTGTACGAAATGCTAAGCAGCAGTATTAATTACACCGTGCTGAACGTTTCTGTTTCAAAGAACGCAACCATTTGCAATTCTCAAGCGGGTGAAATAGAGTGAGATAATTACCAATTGTTAGCGCAGGATTGGAAAAACGTGTCCGTGCATTCTGTACAAAAATAACTTCAGTATGCATGAAGACGTGCAGAGTCGTCCAAAACATAATAATTAAGTCATGGCAACAAAATCATTAACACATGGGATAAAGATGATTGTGAATGTGTACGAACAGTGGAAACGAATTAATTATAACATAAAAGTAATCAATAAATTCATGAGAAATAAATAATCGATGGGGGGGGGGGGGGTAATTCAATCATGGGGAAAGCATTGAAGTGTGAGGAAATTGGACAATTAGATCAGGAGAACAAGATCATTAAGATGCTGGAGATAATGAGATAATTGAGTTGTGGCCATGAGAAAAAAGGGATCATTAATTGGACTATATTTTTTAACAAGGTTACCGTCGCTGCACCGGTCTAATAAAATAATAGCCTCATACATGAGGTCTTTTCGCAGTTAATTCTCTCTCTCTCTCTCTCTCTCTCTTTCTTTCTTTCTTTCTTTTTGCAGACACCATAAAAACTAGTCCTTTCCAGTCTTTCATGCTAATGTCGGCCGATATGCAAGTGAACATGTATGACAATTTGAATCAATTGACATTACAATTAATACATCACATTGTTTATGTAAAGTGATATAAAACAACAGTATCCACATTAGGTACACATATAAAAGTCAATTACCGTGTGCGCCTCTACTATGCGGATAAAGGAATTCTTTATCCATGTTAGTTTTACCCACAATGTCATATTCCCACTCTCGAACTCGTAACGAGCATGTCACTTGTTTTTCTTCAAGAGAAAATTTTGCTTAAAGACCGACTAAAGAACCCAAATTATAGAAATTGGTTACTGAACATCACATTCACACGTTTAATCACACTTTTTTGTAAATGTAGTCAAATTTACATCAATTTATAACATATATCTAAATACACATCTAAGTGAAAACACAGAAGTTACAGTTACCTTTAAAAAGACCCTGTACATGCACACAGTTTTGGGGTGTCAGATGATTCAGTTCAATGTTTCAGTTCAATGATTCAGTTGACCACAATTTAATTATCTTATTCCCATGACTAAATTATCTCATTCCTAAACTTTATTAAATTGTGTTTATTAATTGTAGTGACATAACCAGTGAGCCTCTGTTATTATGGACATTCTGTGAAATTGAGTCTGAATGAAGACCAGAGTGATGTGTTCTCCTGGAGTTAAGCGTGACCCAGTTTCACCATCACTTGGCCGATTATCAGATTTAAATCCAGTCCTGAAACACATAAAAGCCTCTCAAATCTGATTAGAAAAATATTTGTGTTCAAACATCTCTGAGAAAAAAAAATCAGATCTGCATCCCATTAAGGCAAAAAAATCAGATTTGTGCTACTTCAAATACTTTCTATGAACAAAGCCCAAACCAATTTTCTCCAACGCAAAGGATTTCTGTTGGCGACTCAAGTGACTGTAACCTACTGACCTGAAAAATAAAGGTGGTGCTCATTTACTAAACATTGTAAATAGTTTGTTTTTCAGCACCTTAAACATAAAAAAAAAAAAAAATCAATTTGTTCTGCTGCTGCCTCATATGGTACTCATATGGTCAGACTTTGTAGGGGCCAAATAACTATTCCTTGATGATGCTTCTATATATGTCAAGGTCATGATCTGCAGGGCAAAATAAAATCATTCTGTATTAATAACCAGGGTGTATTTCAAAGGATTTGAATTTGAAACACTGGGTTTTGAGACCTTTGTCGCCTCTAAATTTAGCGTGTACTGGTACGGTGGTATCATCATGACCTGGCAACATCACCAAACCAGTCAATCCATCTTGCTTATTTTAGAAGAAAGCCTTTTTGTGGATTGTTAGCTACCTCTGAGCTCTCACACAGTATGTGCCAACCAGTTCCTCTCAAGGTTTCCAATCAGGCATAATATTATAACTTTATAACATTATGACCTGTGAAGTGAAGAACACGGATGATCTCTTCATCGTGGCATCTGTTAGAGGGTGGATTTATTAATTAGGCAGCAAGTTAACATTTTGTCCTCAAAGTTGATGTTAGAAGCAGGAAAAATGGACGAGCGTAAGGATTTGAGCAAGTTTGACAAATTGTGACGTCTAGACGTCTGGGTCGGAGCATCTCCAAAACTGCAGCTCTTGTGGGATGTTCCTGGGCTGCAGTGGTCAGAATCTATCAAAAGTGCTCCAAGGAAGAAACGGTGGTGAAGCGGTTACAAGGCTCATTGATGCACGTGGGGAGCGATGGCTGGTCCGTGTGGTCCGATCCAACAGACAAGTTCCTGTAGCTTAAACTGCTGAAGAAGTTCATGCTGTTAATGCTCGATGGGTGAGAACTGTTTTGCCAGCAAAAGGGGGACCAACATAATATTAAGCAGGTGGTCATAATGTGATGCTGATCAGTGTAAGCGCATTTCTATCCATAAAGTGGGCCATACAATATTCTTATTATATTATGAAAGTCATATGTTACAATATGAAGGCTAATAAAGATCCCATTTAAGAGTCTTGATGAATGTTCACTGTGATATCACTTATCCGAAAAAATGGTACCCCGTCTTACCATTTGACTTTGTTGAAAATACAACCCTTCTGAATCAGAACTGAATGTTTGGGTTTTTTGAGACTCCTTGACCTGATTTAAGCACTTGCCTACTGAGAGATCTGCATGTGCAGGGGGGGCCTCGATTTTATTATGGAACGATACAGCATTTGATCTCACACCATACCGTTTCCCACTGTGAGATCCCTGCAACATTCTGCCACGCAAAAACGGCTCATAAAAAGCTCCAAGTTGGCGGCTTCTCGTCACGTTTTTACAGCTGGTTCTGGTACTGCGTGCAGTCTTGGGGGGTGGGGGGCTTCTCACTTGTAAATCCTAAAAATGTAATCTGATCCTCATCCAAGTCATGGCGATGAACGAGTCACTTAACACGCACAAATATTTTACAGTGCCATATCTTTAACGTCTTTAATGCAAGAAAAAAATGCGAACTATTACGATGAAAGGCTTTTTTAAAGCAGGCTAATAAGAATCAGGCGTTTCTACACAATTGCACTCTGGGATTGATTTGTCTTGTCATAAACGGAGAACAGGCTTATAAAGATTAGCGCAAGGACTGGTTGTAAAAAATCCTCAAACAAGTGACAAGGGAGCCTACGGTCAAGACGACGAAAGTCATTTCTCAAGTGTTCATAAGTAAAGGATAAGTTGTGGCCATAGAAGGAAATAGCTTCGCAACCTCCATAGGAGGTCTTGCTAAAAATATCAGAAACTTCAGGTGCGTGGAATTTTCCTGAATAAACAGAAGAGGAATGACCTTTCCATCAAACATTTCTATTTTCTTTGAGAGTGTGCAGGGCGGTGTCAAAGTAGGTTTGTGTCTAGTTTTGTAACACGCCAACAGATGGCAGCAGAAGGCTGCATGCACAGTCACAGGGAGCACCGACCTCAATAATTCAGTCAAAAGACATCGTCCTGTGTACATCGAGAGCTGTGCAACTGGAGCAAATCTGACCATGTGCGTTACCACATCTACAATTTCATCATAGACAGCAAGTTAGAAGAAACTGCAGGAAACTGGGCAAATCTGCCACAGAGACATTTGACATGACATACGTTTGACATACAGCAATGCTGCAACGAGTCGTTCAAGGTTTTTTGAGAAACACGTGCGCTTGAAGAGTGGGAGAACAGAACTAGAAGACTACGAGAGATCGGGAAGACCTTCAACAAGCTCAACCCTTGAAAATGTTAAAGTCGTTCAGCAACTTGTGCATGATGATCGTCGGAGAACAATCCTTAACATTGCTGCTATTGTCATTGTGTCATATGTGTGATATAAAGGAGCACCGTGTCAAAGTCTGCCAAGTGCTCCATCGGCATGCCGTACACCACCCTTTATGTCGAGGATCATCACCAGTGACAAAACACGGGTGTATGGGTGCGACCTTGAGACGAAGCAACAGTCTTCACAGTGGAAGAGCCCATCATCTCTTTGACCGCAAAAAGCGAGGCAGGTCTGCAGCTCGACCAATTGCATGTTTATCATCTTTTTTGACATTTGCAGCATTGCGCGTCAAGAATTTGTCTCCAGGGGCTCTAGGTTTTAAGGCGTCTGAGGGAGGACATTCCGCAAAAGAGACCGGATCTGTGGATCGCTAGTCTCAAAACTTTTGGAAATCGATGTCTAAAATTCAGCATCATCTAAATACTAGATTTTTGGTTTCAATAACTAAGCAAATGCAGCATCTTGAATTAGCCGATATCTAATTTATTATACATGTATATTTTTGTACATGCTTCAGCCAATCCTCCAGTGAAAATCCACCATCTTGAAGGAAATGCTCTCAGGCTTTAGATCATACATTCTATTCCATACTCAACATTAAACTTGTTCTGTGTGATTGGCATCTTGTTGCATAATGATGTATGGTTTTATTCAACGATAGAAACATTGCTCGGTCTCAGACTGCTCTCTTGTTTTTACAGATTAACATTGGCTTCCAATTTTCCGAAAATTGATGGGGTTTGGCAAAGGACCGACTGTGGGTTTGGGAAAGGGCCAAGCTTCATGCTGGCTGCTTTCGGAAGAGAGAAATTTGGTTGTACTACAAGCTGGATTTTTTTTTCATGGATTGAACAGTAATTGAGAGGTTTGTCTAAAAAAGTCTAAAAGTCATTATTACTTAATCCCTTTCAAAAATACTTTAACAGTTTGCAGAATGCATGACCTAAAAGAAAACAGAAGCTGACTAGAAATAAAACTGAACAGGATAACCATACTAAAGGCTTTGGCAATACTTAATACAATATCTATTAAAGTTCTTTATTGCTGCATGTGGCGCTTATAATTTTCACGTTGAATTCCATGCACAAGAAGTTAGCCCAAATCCTGGTAAAGCAAGTTCTGGAAAAGAATTGTTTTTCATCATTTCAAAGAGAAAAAATAAAAAGAATTCAGAAACAGGTGGTCAATGAGATCATTGAATAAATCGACCAAGGTGAAACGAACATGCTGGTGAAACCTATGAGACACCGAACACGAATCGGTTTGGACACGCCTCATTTGTAACAATCAAAGGTTGCGTAGCGTGTTCGTTTATGGAGTTCGTCCAGCTGCAGTGTACGCAGCACAGAAAGAAAGAACCAAACGCCTGTTTCTGTCTCGATTACATCATATTGTTCATGGAAAGGAGCCGAACATCGTCTCCACATATTGTGTCCTGAGGTCTTAAGCCTTTGAGTGAGAGTGTGTGTGTGTGTGTGTGTGTGTGTGTGTGTGTGTGTGTGTGTGTATGATTGAAGAGCAGACAGCTCGTCTCTGTAATCGTCATTTAAACCATGTCGAAGTGGCTGAACAAGGTCGCGGACACTTAAGAGCCCTTAAATGCTCGCCACAATTGAGGTCCCAGAGGAACAATGACTTCTAAGAAAGAACGCAGCTCGACTCCTCAGGGAATGTTTACCGAAAATGCAGGCCCTGTATTTTAAATTCAATTGCAGGTCACCAGATGCAAACCGCCCAATTAGTCTTTAGTCAAATTAAGCCCTGGGCTGAAAAATAGTAGACAGCTTGTTCTGGGACACAGTCAGAACCAAGACCCTGTCACCAATGACAAGATCAAAAGGAACCATCCCATTGAAACTGGGTCTTTGTGGAAAGCAGCTGACAGAATTCATGTTCTAACTGTTACTAGTACGGAAAGAAAGAGGACAGCACAGTTTGTCCAGTTGTGTATGGTAAAGGTCAGAGATGGTTCTAGCATTTGTAGCATTCATGAATTCAAACTCTCTCCACATCAGCTTTGCTTGTTTGAATTCGCTGGAGCTCGTGTTCCGAATCTAATGTGTGTGTAATTTCATGTAATGTGTGTGTAATTGAGTCAAACAAATCAGTGGTAAAACCCATAAATCACTATCATAATTCCAGGCAGATAACTCAAATAATCCAATAATCTGTGATCAGAAGTCAGGAACAGGAAACAGGAAGAGGACAAGACTAGGAAAAAAGGCAACTACAGCTAGACAACATCTACAGCTTACTAACACACAAATACAAAAACATCTACAGCTCACTAATACACAAATACAAAAACACCTACAGCTCACTAATACACAAAGACAAATGCAGTGTCCCAATTTGCGACAGACATTAAAAGTATTTTCTCTTTTTGTAAAGACTTTCGAGTCGAGTCTGGGAAACATTTTTGCCTCGTTACACACACTGTCACTGTAAAAAACTTCCTATTGTCATTATATAGGGGAGACGATAACTCAGCGCTTAAGGATCTGGTTTACTGATCAGAACTTCTGGGGTTCAAGCACCAATATCAGCACTCTTGTGGCCCCTGAGAAAGGCCCAATGGAAGGAACAATGGTGCGTCCGTGTCATTCATCAAAAACATGAAATGTATTATTTGTGTGATTGTTTAGTGCACATGATTGGTCTACATTTGGCTACAGAATAAAGTCTTTGATTGAAATAATAAAGTTTGTATTTCCAAAAGATTTCTCACAATGGAGAAGTCTTTAATGTTAATACAGTATGTCTAAATGTCTAATATTAGTGTTATCCTCCTTAAGTCAATAAAAAAAACACCCTCAATTACCCACTAAGTGCAAAATGGCGGTGTGTGTATAACCTGCAGCAATGTGTGTGCGACACATTCGACTATGATTCATGCTCATTAAGGAGGGAAAAATCCATGCTCCCTTTAAAGCATGATTAATTTCCCATGAGTCACAAGGGCAGAGGAAACGTTCATTCCATAACAGGGTGAACAACTGCAGAGTCACACAGAGCAGCAGCTTTGAGCGAAGCATCGAGAGAAGCAGAATAACAGAGGCATGGCTGAGACGTGACCCCTGAGTCTAGCAGCAGAAATCACTCCCATATGGAGCACAAAGGATCAACTCTCGCTCTCTGCTGCCAATTAGTTGACATCAGTGTGGACGCGACGACACGGATTCTATAGTAATGCACAAAAAAAAAAAAAACGAAACAGAGATACGATAAGAGATTTGAGATCTCAAACGATCACGATGCCACTGGACGCTCGTGTCCAGTATTGAAACTCGTCTCAGCTTTGCTTCAGGCTGAACCTCCTGACGCTCTGTAACCCGTCAAATCAACTAGAGTTTTCGGTATGATTGCAGGGAGACTTTTAGTGCTGACGTTTTGTGCCTGTTCCAGTCAATGCACCACTTTACACTGGAATTTACGGTTTTCTGAAAAAAAAAACGACTCAGCCTGCTGAGACTCCATATCCGTGTGACATTTATAACTCTATTCACCAGCTTATCAAACGATCTAAATCAGAGCCATTTATCAAAGGATCTAAATCTCAAGATGTTAAGCAGGACCAACACACAAACCACATGTTCTGGCTTTGTGTTGTACATTATTGATGAATAACATTAGTTACAGCATGAGTTAGCATTTGATTTTTTAAATTGTACTCGCAGCTTGGTGCAAAATCTGACAAATCAGTAATCCAAGCATTTAGGACAAAACAATTGTGCCAGAAGTTTTTAGTTTGCTTTAATACAGAGCTGTATTAAAGAAAGGTTTGGGTTTTTTGCTCTTATTCAAAAGCTAGACAAAGAGAAACTCCTACATGCTATTGACTGTGGCTGTGAACTGGTTTGTGAAGAGGACATTCTCCTCTGATTAACAACAGGATGTTTTTTGTTTTCTGCACCAGTCTATTTCAACTCTAGAGACTGTTCTATGTGAAAATACCAGAAGAATGCAAATAAGCATAAGCACAAACCATAATTGCATGAATATATATTGCATATACCAGGGGTCCCCAAACCCCACATAAGAGGTACTCACTTGGGCCCATTTCATTTTCAGTTCCAGACCAACCAGGCCCCAATTAAAGAAAGAAAAAATTATCTGGTCCTCACAGAAAAAATTTGGAGGACCCCTGGCCTATACTGTATTAATGCTAAATGATATGATTTGCATATGATAATTAGTTCAGTAAATAATGTTTATTAATTAAAGCATGTAAAAAGTTGCTATAAAACATTAATCTACAAAAGAAGTTTGTCACAGCCATAATTAGCAAAAAATAGTCTCATCTCTACTAGTTTGAGTTCTTCTTATTGGAGAGAACCAAGCTTCAGTTTTCCATGGTTGAGAATCCAGAACAGAGCTGAACTGTTGCCTCAACTGTCCACATGTCACTAACCAATCACAGGTGGCTCGGACAGTGTGTGTCCTTCAACCGTTCAGCTGCTCTGTGAAAGATGCCATGACTTGAATGAAACACATGAGTTTCGTAGCTTTCCTTTAATAGATCAGGGGTGTCATATATACACTATACAGACAAAGGATTTTGTGGACACTTGATCATATGAACATCACAATTC